>NC_046224.1:32324665-32337165 GCF_009819885.2 Catharus ustulatus
AAAAGATGTTCGACCATAAGTCCTCTAAATGCTTCTTGACATCCCTGAATTTTAATTACTTTAGATGTTTTTCTTCTTATGTCTGTTTATTACATATTTTCTGCATATACCTACATTGACTTCATCGAAGTAATGTAAAATAAGTAGTTAGCTGCAGAAATCAGCATGCATATAAAAAATGCCTACTTTGTGTAGTCTATAAAATGATAGTAAATCTCATATTTTTGCCAGTGGTTTGGCAGTGTTTTTGATATGCCTTTTTGAACTGACTTGGCCTTGGTGAAATTTGAAAGAACAGAGCTGAACTTAAGATTTTGGACAAGAATTTAATGAAAATATAAATTATTCCTTTAAAATATCTGCTAGAAGTTGGAATTGTTTGGAAGAAGTATTTACGATTGCAGGTTTTGACCTTTTATTAGAGTATGTCAGTTTCTGGCCAACACTTTGACCATTTCAGCAGTCTGGAGGAAGAGATGCAGTTTGGCACTGCTCTTGTTGGCTAAATGTGTGGTTATGTCTACCTGTTACCATCTATTTTACTTCAATACATTGTTGGATGTGATTTTAGTAATTGTTCAGTTTTATCAGAATGTGACTGTAAGCTAATGTTAGAAACTTGTATGTAAAAAATTTGCAAGAGGAAAACATAGGAACACCAAGTGTCAGTAAGGGGGCTTTTCAGATATTACTGTGCATATAAAATTTGTGATCTACCCATTTGTAGTCAATGAAAGCCATAGATGCAATCAGATGCTGACGGGGGTTTTGAAAGCAAGCGTCTGAGCTTTTGAGGGCTCATCTTAGAAATACAGGTTTTCCATTTTATTCCTCTTTAAGGCTTGTTCAAGCTTTCCGTAAGTTGTTTCCTGTAAAAGAGATTTCTTGTCATGTAGCACCTGTCCTATGGTGCATCTGGTGAGAACACAGGGTTAGTCTGGTGAGAAAAACTGAAGGAGTACTTTGCACCAAAAACTCTAGAAGGGATCTGTGAAAAATGTAGTTTGTGGCCAGTGGATAAAAACCCCTCAAGGGATACTGAAAGGAATGATCAGAAGCCTAGATGAGAAGTCAAGGAGCTGTGAGGGTTAAACATATACTGTCTCATGAAGGAAGGTACTATCACGATATTCAAAGATCAGGGGAGGGAAATTACCAATGACAGTTGTTGCAAGCTCCTCACCAAAAAAAAAAAAGTTGGCTCTGGGCTTGCAGTTTGTAAGTCTTACAGACTCTGTAAGAAGCTTGAAGCTTTTTTTTTTTTTTTTTTTTTTTTTAAGGGAATTTGCCTGCTAGGCAGGTCTTCCCTAGCTCTCACAGTTCTAATTATTTCCTACTGCCCTAATGCTTTCTCTCTACTAAATTCTCCATTGACTGTAATAAAGTCTCCCTACTCTCAAGAGCTTGGAGAGCTGCCTCTTTTCTCTTTTTTTTTCCTTTTTTTTTTTTTTTACTTTAAGACTGGGAAAGAGACGGAGAGAAAGGGAGTGAGAGGAGTGTGCTTTCCAAGGTGGGGTTTCCAAGCTGTCATTGCTCAAATAAGAATCTTATCCTGAAACTGGCTGCTCATTTCTGTGTGGGCTATAGGGAATGCACTCTAGCAAGCTTTTGCCACTCTCCTGTGTGTAAAGTACATATCTTACAGTCCTGTACACACTACTCATACAGATAACACTGGCCTTCATAGGGATTTTTTTCCTAGCAAGTGAAAATAAATAGCAGGTGGAAATTAATTAGACCTTCCTTGCTGTTTTGGGAAGTAAACTGTTGTTTAATAATCACATGAGTGTGACAACATACTCCTCAATTTTAGAAAGCAGATAAATTACCGTGCCCCAAACTGACCTGCTATTTTTATTAGTCCAGAAGAATGGAGATGGTGTGAAAGGAAAAGATACAGCCTTTAAAATGCAGGATAGCTTTTATTTAAGATTGAATATGATATTCTACCTTCAATACCTTTATCTGACTGTTGGTGCCAGTCAGTTAAAAGGATGTTCATTTAAACATCTGATAGATAAACCACAGTACACAGACAGTAGAAAAATTGTTTATAGTGGAGAGATAAATATTTTAGACAATGCTTGTTTTTTCAGTTGCAGTTTAGCACAAATCAATTAATTTGATTTCTTAATACTTCCTCATGCCAGCCAAGTGCACCTGTTAAGATAAGGATACGTGTTTTCTTCACCTGAAACCGTGTGTGGATGGGGATGCTGAACTGCTGGTTCTTGTGTCACATAACATAAATCTCATCTGTGGTAATTTGCAAAATCCAGTTGTCAATTTTATTATAAATCTGCATGCAGAAAGCCTTCAGAGGCCCACCATAAGAGTGTCCACTTAAAAGTTTTATACTACAGCTTGCATTCTTCAGAGTACAAGTGCTTTCTCTGTTGGGACCAAGACACTCTTGTCCCACTGCTGCCTATTTTATCTATTTTTGAACTTTTAACTTTACTCACAACTAATGTCTTCACTAGTGAGAATAGTGTAAATAGTAAAACAATGATGTCACTTTGAATAGATTTTTTTTACCATGAAAATTATGTTTTTTCTCGGGAAAGATGCTGATTTTGATCACTGATGCAGATGATAATGCTTTCTCGTTATTCTACGTCCTGTAATTTACAACTGGAAACTCTGTTTTTCTGAAAGAACTTCCAGCACAAGGTGTTTGGGCATATTTCACATTTTTACAGAGAAAACTTATTTGACTAGACAGTTATTTATTTTACACATACTAATACAAATACCTTATTTTACAGCATTTACCATGGTGTTTGACCTAATTAGTGTTTAAAACATATCTAGAAATTAGGCTTACCTCAAGCTTTGAAAGCTGTTTTAAAGTAAAAAAAAAAAAAAAAAAAAAAACCAAAACACCTTAAACACCTTTACAAATGTTCTCTTAGCTTTCCAAATTTTTTGTTCTCACACATTCAGCTATGTCCTTAATATTTGGCATTTTGATTTATTAAGCAATCTTAACTATTAAAGGCTTTTAGCGTACTCCAGCGCAAGACTTCAGATGCATTGTGCCTTGTGTCAATGATGAATTAATTCCAGCAGAGCACAAAAGTTACTATTATTTAAGCCTAGCTCCTCACCTCTGCTTTTACATCACAGTCCAGTTTCAAAAGGCTGCAGACTGGGCTACGTCTTACGGAGGGAAGCGAGGCAAACTCGGGTGTGTCAAGTCTGTGGATGACCCAGCGTGGGCACCCTACAGCCAGGGCAGGGCGGTGCGGCCCGGTGCGGGGCTCCCCGGGAGAAGGGCGGCAGCAGCGGGCCCGGAGTGCGGCCCGGTGCGGGGCTCCCCCGGCAGAAGGGCGGCAGCAGCGGGCCCGGAGTGCGGCCCGGTGCGGGGCTCCCCCGGCAGAAGGGCGGCAGCAGCGGGCCCGGAGTGCGGCCCGGTGCGGGGCTCCCCCGGCAGAAGGGCGGCAGCAGCGGGCCCGGAGTGCGGCCCGGTGCGGGGCTCCCCGGCAGAAGGGCGGCAGCAGCGGGCCCGGAGTGCGGCCCGGTGCGGGGCTCCCCGGCAGAAGGGCGGCAGCAGCGGGCCCGGAGTGCGGCCCGGTGCGGGGCTCCCCGGCACAAGGGCGGCAGCAGCGGCCGCCCCGCTGCGCTCCCGGCGCCGGCCCCGCGGGGCTGGCAGCGCGCGCCGCTCCCGGGGCACGCGCGGCTCCGCGCGGGCCGTGCCTCGCGTGAGCGGCACGTGCGGGGCACGCCGAGGCCGGGCCGCCCCCTGGCGGCCGCGCCGGCGCCGCTCCCTCAGCTGCCCCGGGCCGGGCCTGGGCCGGGCCTGGGCCGGGCCTGGGCCGAACCGGGCCCGGGCCGGGCTCCACAGACCCCGCGAGCCGGACGTGACACACACCCTGTCATAGACCGAGGAGGTTTCATTGCGGCACGGCGCGCTATCCTGCTATTTGTACAAATAAAAGACCCCGTCTTGGTGCAAAATAAACACAAAAGCACTGTTGTGACTATAACAGGGAGTCATATACTAATTTATATAATAAGTGGTTGTGCACGCTTTATTCAAGATTATGGCTGCAAGAAATGGCATGAATTGCTGGGTGTGTTTAATGCTGGATTATAGCAATTTGAAACATGTCAAACACATGGCTAATGCCTCATGCTTCACTCATTCTTGCGTAAACCTGCATAGCCACCATCCATTATACCCTTGGTAACAACACAATTCTGCAAGTAAATATTGTTACACTAAGTAACCTTTCAATTCAAGTTGTTTAGGAAGAGAAAATGCAATCTTGTGCAGTCAGTTCCAGTGTCAGTTTAATGTTTCAAAAGGGAAGTGGTGTAGAGAATAAGTATCTGTACAGTGACTTGCTGGCTTAAAACACACACGCGTGCACGTGCGGGCGCACGGGCCCATAGAAAATGTCCAGTTCGCTGCGGGGGAGAAAAGTAAAACTGTACCTTCTAACTCAACAAGGTGGACTATTTCTTTTTTTTGATATGGGTGATAGCTTGGCTACCCTGGCAGGATTAGGTATTCGACCTGCAGTGCAACCACGCTCTAAAATGATCTACAATTTCCCTGTCTCTTGCAGACAGCAGCAAATATTTTGCCCGTACCTTTGTTAAAAATACCGGGTAGCAAAGCTTAGATCCCACCTTTGGCACCAAGAATTGCAGAATCACAGCAGAAGTAGGTGCTGGTGAATGTGTCTGTGAATGTGGGTGCATGTGTGCGTGTGTGCCTGTGTAGGCATGCTCATGACTGACAGCGAGTGTGACAGCAAGAGAAAAGAGAAGGATTAGAAAGTATGAATGTGTATAAATGTGTGTAAACAGGGACCCGTATATTTTTTCTTGTCCTGTTTGAATTACCAAACTTACAGCCTTAGTATCTGGCTGATACCTGTCTATTTCCTTTATGTTTATTTATGCTTATTTTGGTAACAATCTGCACTACTCCTGTAAGAACAAGAAGAAAGTACATTAGTTTACTCAGTGAGATGTTACGGGTTCGAATTATTTTGCTACTGATAACTCAGATTGCTGATACATAGATATCACAAATGATCCTTGTTTAGATGTTTTCAGAGCTTTAGTGTGGGGGGATTTAGAGTTAATAGTACATACACACACAAGTGTGTAGACTTATGTATATATGTATGTCTGTGCAAGAGAAAAGAAGGGAAAAGAAAAAGATGTTATGCTCTTGCTTTCTCCAGCAGCCCTTTTTCAGTTGCCGACAGTGAGGAGGGGGCTGAGGACAACCAACACAGTGCATTGCTCTAGCCAAAGTTTTAGTGCTGTTTTTAAAAATATCATTTAAAACTAGAGAAACAGCCACCACACACACTTTTTTTTTTTTAACATAAAATTATAGGGTCTCTTTTTCCTTCATAAAAATACTGCAGTGTTTCTTCTACTTCAAACAATTTGTCCCTTCTAGTATTGTTACTCTGTAGTTTCATTCTGTCTGTACCCAGCTGTTGGATCGGATTTGTTGTTTTCTATTGCCAGAGCAGTGTTACTGGTCAGGTTACGTTAAAGCCGATTCTGCTGGCTCACAGGCACTTTAACTTTAAATGTAGAGCCTGAACTACACTCTGGGGCTTTGCAAGGATACAAAATCCACAAGACATAAAACCCTTTGGTTAATATGAACTGGAAGACATTTAACCCTTCTTTGTTAATTGTAATGAAACAGAGAGATGTAAAAACAGGAGGGATGATGTATTTATTTATTACATTTCTGGGTGTTTTGTAATGTTTTGATTATCTAACATTTACACCCTTTGCCCTTTTAGTGTGCCTGGTTAAATGTACCACTGTTATTGTCTAACGTTTGAATTTGTAAAAGATGAACCTGTCTGTTGGTTAAATCTTTGTTTGACTAAAAGAGGATTAACATTTGAATTTCCCAAATTTCCAAATCCTTGTAACGATACAGCTGATGAAGTTTTAAATAAATTTCCTCTCTGATATACATGTCCTTTTATTGAAAGTAAATATTGTAAAAATCAGAAAGGGCTGTCTGCTTCCACAGTTGTGGCATATCCACATTAGAATTTTCATATAACTACTAAGGGCAATCAGACCCTTTTCTCTGAATATTTTAAACATTGTACATGTAAAATTTATGCCTAATTTGAATACTTATTAGCTGCCTAATCTCAGAAAAGAGTATTAGCTTTGTTTTTGCCTTGTAAAATTCATCACTGCTTGTATCACATTTTCCATTTCTATTATTTTTCTTCGCTAATGTTCATAAGTGTTTTAGAAGGACTGTTTCTTCATAAACACATCTGGTGCTGCTGTTGTTTACTGGGCTGTAACAGCTACCCTCCTTTATGTTAGCTGTGTTTGTGTTTAGGTTTTTTGCATCCTGTTTATTTCTGACCAGACCATCCTTAAATAACTCATCTTTTGCTATTTTAACATTTTTCACACAGTATATACTTTTACTATGTCTTGGAGGAGCTTGTTTGTAGTAATTCATACTGCATTTTAATTAATATCCCATGCACATAGTTGAAGTTGTAATGATTCTTTTCCTGCCTTTTTCTTTTCTTTTTTTTTTTAAAGCAAAGGAATTTACTCATACTTTGCAAAGGACAAAATTGCTAAGTTAAATAATTAGTCTAAACAACAAGCTGTGTTTCCTTTCCTGAGTTTGCTTACACATCCCTCTCCCTTCAGAGGTGTTTTTTTTTAAATCACAGCTGAGCCAGGTTGTTGTGAGGACTCTTGTCAGTAGGTCGGGAGAGAGGATGAAGGAAGGGAGCTCCATTCTGACCCTGCAAGAGCAGGAGAGGACTTTGGTGGCTCTGAGAAGAGACACTGACCTTTCCATATTACAGATACAAAATGCGCCTTGAAATTCTGGTTTGTAAGGGCACGTTGGTTCTTTATTTACTGCAAAGATTTCAACTGATCTTGGCAGGACATCTCATTGCTATCCTGAAAGTACAGTATATTTATGCAGTGAAAATGATAAAACATTTATTACTGTAGAGAAGGTAATATGCATAATTTATGCTGTTTTTAGCACAATCATTAGTGATATTCTTGATAGATTTTATTTCCAGCTTTCATATCTAATACATGCCTGGAAAATTAATTTTATATCTTTCATTTATTTGCCTATGTTAAAATTGAGTTTTAAGTCATCTTCAAGTGAACAGTTTGATTGCTGCTCATGCATAAGCTTAATTACTTCCCAGGAAGGACAGTATTAAATGTTTTAAATGTCAGAAAAATAAATGAATATCAGGCGTTTGATTAAAAAAATAGGCAATATCTGACGTGTTTGCAGCAGGAGCTTTTTCTTAAAATGCCTCCGAGGCAAAATTTTATTTAGTCACAAAAAAGGAGAAGCCCATTATACTATTTATCATTGGTTGATACCATATGATTTGTAACACCCTTACAAAATTTTAATTTTGTATGATTAGCTGTGCATCATTAAACAACAGCCTTGCATAAGATATGCTGTAAAATTCTGACAGAATCAAGATAGTGAATATTTTAAATAAGGCTGTATAGTCATCCATGGTTGTCAAAGCTAGATAATAGGAAATATAGAGCAGTGTGTGAAATCGTGCCTTCACTTAAACTGGTTTTATAGGTAGACTTTAAAACGTAGTCGTTCATAAATGCTATTGACCATGCTGCGTGCATGGTGTGTTATTTTGGCCGTTAAATGTAAGCACACCAAGCTTGCTTATAGAAATCATAATTCCAGTGATTAGCAGCTGTATGAAAGCAGAGTTTGCATTGCATTTCTTGGTAAACGGCTCTGCGAGGCTTTTTTCTTCTTCTAAAGATGCTGTCTGTGTAATTGGCAGAGAGGGACATCTTGATAATGGAAGTGTGAAGGTGTAACGCGTGTGTTAATTGATACTTCTTAATCACTTTTAGGTATTAAGTCATGATGCAGGAATCTGCGACAGAGACAATAAGCAACAGTTCAATGAATCAAAATGGAATGAGCACTCTAAGCAGCCAATTAGATGCTGGCAGCAGAGATGGAAGATCAAGTGGTGACACGAGCACTGAAGTAAGCACAGTAGAACTGCTGCATCTGCAACAACAGCAGGTAAGTTTGTTTTGTTTCCTGTTTGTTTTTAAACAAATAAAGGGCTGTTTTCAGAGGGGCACCTTTTTGGAGACCCTCGGTGTGTGCTGAATGTGGAGTGCCGTGGAAGTGAAGAGCATGGGGCATTATTTGTTGTTGTTTTAGTGCACGATAATGCTGAAATGGAAGGATCCCGTTCTTGTGGCAGCAACATCTTGCTGATATGGCTGCATGCCACCATGCTTGCCTGGTGATTAAAATCCCGCTGCGTATTTATGAAAGTTGTGCCGAAGCCTTGCAGTGAATGTTTTCAGGAGCTGTTAGTTTACTGTGCGATTCGGGCGTGCAGGACATGGTGCGGGGTTTTCCACCAGAGGGCCACATTAGTTGAGACTTTGCTTAGCTTGCAATGAATTGTGCCAAAGTCGGAGCTGGGCAGTGAAGGGACCCTAGTGAAGGGACCAGAGTGACTTTTCTCAGTAAAGATACTGTGCTGTCAGAGGTGTAATTAAAAAATGTTGGTTAGTTCAAAAGCACTGAAATAAAAAAGGCAATTTTTCTGTCTGTGTGCGCGTGCGTGTGTGAGAGTTGTAATATGGATGTGTAATTTCGAAAACATGTGAAAGGAGAAGAAGCAGCTTTTCTGCAGGTCTGTTTCCATTCTCATTTTGAAAACATATTTTTAAAGTTTGTTTGTGTTCACAACATGTTAATGGAGAGCTGCTGTTATGTTTAAAACTGTAAAATTCAACCGTCCTCTGGCTGCTGACACCACCTAATTACAAGATGCAATCCATTAATTTTTGTCACTATAAGATTTCTCTTCCTTTTAAAACCTTAACAAACAAAACTCCTACTTTGTCTGCCTAAGGAGCTGCCTCTCCATCAGGGAACACAGATTGCACTAATGCAGTGAAGCCCTAACTGTTTGGTAAACAATCTCGTTTTGGAGTCTGATTCTGCAGAGTTCCCAGTACCTGCTTCAAACTCCTGAAAGTCTTCGCTGCCTCATCCTTTCATGTGCTGAGCCCACTCAGCACCGTTGGAGTTCAAACCCTTAATTTTAAGTGCTGAGGTTTTTCATTACAATGTCAGGTATTACGTTAATGGAAGGAAGGTTGTCTTCTGTTAGGTAAAATATTGTAAAAATGCTGTTTTATAGAAACATGTTTTAACATGATAGATACATTGCATGTGCACGGGCCTCTGAAATAACAGGTCATAATATCTCTTAAAATTGAATAATTTTTAGTGCTGAATTAAGCAGTGTACACTAGCTACGTTTATAGTTAAATATTTTAAAAGGTGACAGAAAATGTGGAAGAAGGAAATAGTTGTAGATTGAAATATGTGAAGTTGTTAAGGCTTAAATCCGTGCCTTGTTTCAAATTCAAGTGTATTCTGTTTTAACAATTGAGCACTTACAGTATGACAGTCTGAAGAAATACAGGTTTCAGTGTCTTCATTATGTTCTTAGCAGATTTTTACCTCTCTCTCTATATATGATTATGTATATATATGCCTTATGATTTTATACTCTTTTAATATAAAATTGCATACATGCAAGTAAATATAAAATTTTTATATTGTTTTCATTGAAAATCATGCCATCATCTTTATTCAGGGGTTCAGATTATAACAGAATTTTAAAATCTTTGTTGAGAAAGAGTGTATCAAATCGGTGAATATGTTTAGAAAACTAAATTTAAGTGAAGTAGTTTAAAACATAAAAATGCTAATAGAATAATGTGCTACTTACATGTTTCTCAAAGTAGCAGTCCTAGGCATGTGTAGCCAATTTGTCCATGCAGACAGAGATTCCAGTAGATAGCATTTGCAAAGACCACAGAGAATTACAACTGAAGATGAAAATATCCAGTTGAGTACTAATAACAGACAGGTTCTGAGGGGACAGGCTTAGAAGTGACAATCTTTTCTTCAAAACTGTGATTAGATCTTAAATAAGCAGACAGGCAAAGTAAAACCATGGGTACAGTTAATAGGACTCAAGAGGCATTTTATGGTAGGGTCTGCACCATAGGATTTAAATACAGCTTGAGTTAGGCATATGAATCCTTCTATAAAATATGTTGATGTGAAACATAAACACTAGTAAACATACAGTAGGATGTCCTTCAGGTAACAGGCATAGCTTTGTGCTACTTTTGCTTTTCTTCCCCCTTTTTCTGTTTCTTTTTCTTCTCCTATTTTTGACCAGATGCCTTTTGGAATATGAATTAAGAGGAAAATGATGGCTGCTTTTATTATTGTCACCGTATGAAGTCTCTAAAATGATATTTGTAATATGTGACTTGTCTGGAAAACTTTGACACACAGAAAAACAGAGGAAACCCTAGAAATTATTATTCTTAAGATTTTTTTATTGTTTAAATGTGTGCAAGATGTACTCATAGTTAAACATTCTGGATTTAGCTTCTCTGAATCATTTCATTGTGAGTCTTCAAATAGAAAAATCGAGGTTTTTATAGCTTTTTCTAAAGGAAGCAAGTAAAGGATTGCTGGTTTTAATAATTTCCTTCAACTGGGCAACTACATAAAGGGATGCTAATGCTTAAGAATAGGTTTATCAACTGAGTAAAATCACAAAATAAGTTTTTACTGTGGCATGAACATTTCCTGGGGAAAGTTAAACAAGAGAAATTTTAGGCTATTTAGAAGACCAACTAGGCTAAGTTAATTTTTTAAAGTTATATATGTATGGATTTATAGAAAGTAAATAAGATAAAACAGATTTTATTATGGTCTTGTAGGCAACTATATGAAACTTGGACACTCCTTTTATTTTCTTGATGAACTATTTTGTTGTGGTCTTTATATAGAAATTAGAAGTTCGACTTAAATCAGGGAGTTATTCCTCATCCTTGTATCAAGAGAGAATGACAGTATTCTATAATATATTGTAATATATACTTGGTGATAAATGGATTGGGTGCTGTCACAAGTCATCAGGTCGGCTTTGAAGATGTATGACTAGGATGTAAGCAACTTCTTATCTTGCTGTTGATATTTATAGATTTATAAATATTGCTAAAGTGAATGTAGAATTTTATTTTAAAAATATGATGCAAACTGCAGTCTGCCCAGACTTGTTTCTTCTACTTTTTTCAGCTTACGGTGAGAATTCTGTCTTGTATGTGTACATTCAGACACTTCTGAGCTTTTCACTTTATTTTTTTTCCTTGTATGTTAAAATCACTGTTAGATACTAGAATGTATAATACATTTTTAAGAAAACATATCCTTGATTAAATACATTGACAGATTATTCTGCATTAGATGTAGAATTTTATTTTTATATTAAGTTTGCAGAATTAATTGTTTGTGTCACTAAGGTCAAAATAGTTGCTAAAAATCCATGATTGCTTTACAGGGTAGATTTGAGCTTGCATTTCGAGCATTCATTAAGTCAGTACTACCAAGATAATCTTTTTTAAATGTTTTATGGGAATTTATTGCTTAGAAGCTCTTTCCGTTGACTATGTATAATGTTATTTCTACAAAGCAGTTTTATTTTGTTAGTATATCATTACCACCATTTTATTGGTACAAAATATGAATGGTATTTCCAGAAATAAAAATATGGTCCTAGTATTCAGGTTTATCTTAATGATGAAAAAATACAAGTTTTGCTTTTTTATGTGTTTTTTCCTCATGATTATTTAAAAAGGAGGAGGAAAAATTATGGGAGGGGGAGTTTGTTTATTATGTGAAGTCTTGAATTAGGTGTAAACAAAACTTATGTTTCTCTATGTCATACAGTAGTTCTATTTATTAAACCACTAGGAACACATTTTGGCTCTTTGAAAGAGAAAATAATTTTCTCATGCTGTAGAGGAAGTTTGTATTAAAAAGTGACATAAAAATATGCTCTGCTACACCTGTAGCAAAAGCTGATGCCATAAAGCATTCTGATGATATGTAAGTTAAATACAAAACTTCTTACTGCATCTGATTGTGCTTATTATTACTTAGATTGACCTCAGCATATTAGGCAAAAATACCTCTTCCTATTGATTTGAAACAGAAGTTAAAATTATGGAAAGGTATGCAGAAGTGTTACAGGCTTAAAAGAGCAAAATTCTATTAGCTTCATTTGTAGGACTTTCAGGGCAGGTATTACCAAATCAGCAGATGTTGTGCTAGTAGAAAAAAGTATGCTTTCTGAATTCAGGCACACATGTGGTCTAATCTTTAATTTATTATGGAATTGGGAATGTCCTAAAATACCAGAATGTAATTTTACCGAAGTCCTGATGTGCCCATAGAACTATTTCTTATTATTAGTCTTTATTTTTTGATTTCTGCCCTGTGCTTCTGCAAACAGTTTTTTCCCTTGGTGAATAATTGGAGAATGGCTAAGTTCAAGTGAGGCTGTCTGTCTGCCTACTGACACTACAGTTGGTGTAAAAAGAGTGTATTTCATTTT
>NC_046224.1:32342165-32372165 GCF_009819885.2 Catharus ustulatus
TAATATGATTTGGTTTTTCTTTAGTGATCATAGAACACAAAAAAGCAGAACTTGCATGTATGTAACTGTCTAAAGAGGGCCCTCCAAAGTATGTAACTGGTTTCAGGAAGCGTAGTGGGTCACTAGTTCTGTACAGTGGGCATCAAACTAATCTACAAAGAAATAGTCGATTGTATTGAAAATTCAGACTATCCCACAGTTTGCTAGTCAGTCAAAGAAGCAAATGCCTTGTACCTCCTCTCCAACACAACTGTGCAAATATATTAAGATATCAGAATACAATCTGAAGATCCTTTTGAAGCTAGGTGTGATTTGTCGGAATTAGAATGGGCAGCTTCTCTTAGTAAGAGAATCTGAATAGGTGGATTTTACATTTCTGAGTGCGCATATTAGACTTGAAATTACTTTGTAGTCATTTTGCATTACTTTGTGCTGAGTCTTTGCAGTCATAGGGCTGTTTAAGCCTTAACAGAATGTATTATTGTTATGATATTGCATGATTTGTTTGCATATTGCCTTTTATAATGATTCAAGTTTGATGTTAGATTTAGAGATAAAAGAGAAACTATGTCCTGTCTTGAAGGGATAGTAGCAATAAAACATTGCTCAGAGTAGGCTACTTTAAATAAGAGGCCATAGATGCTTCTAGTACTGACCTCTGAATTACTATTTGTTTTATTGCTGTGAGAATTTCTTTTATATCTGTAAACTGATTTTCTCTTATTATTCCCAGTGAATTTTTCCACTGCTGGCTTTGGCTTTTCCGCCATGGGGTCTCCTTTCTCTCATCCTTACTGCTTGCTTTGTATCTGTCATTGTTGGCTCTGCTTGTCATTGTGCTTCCTTCACCTTTACCATTACTCATCTGTCTATCTTGGCCTCACAAGCTTCTGCTTCTGTGGATTTTTCTCCATCAAGCTTGGTGCCTGTGCATACCAATCTTTCCATCTCTAGCAAAGTGAATCCATCTGTGGCTGTTCTAGTTTGTAAAGGAAATGTTTTGAGAAGATGGATGTTTTGATCTTAGAACAGTGTGTAATTATGTACAAAATAGTTGGAAATGCAGTCTTAAGACACAGAATTTAACAGGCAAGTCCCAATCCCATTGAAATTCTTACCAAAAATATTTGTCTAGCTAAGGTATAGATAACAATTTTGTAAAGACCAAATGTTGCCACTGGAGTCTGTACTATTAAACTGTGACCAAGAAATCTGGGGACAGAAGGAGTCATTAGTTGCTGCTCAAATCCAAGGAGCTCAGCTTCATGTCATGTTCCATCAAAATGGATATATGTCTACTCAAAATCAAAAACTGAATATGGCAATATTAAGTCATTTTCAGCAGGAACTTCAATAAAATAGATTGACTTATGGAAGAAATTCACTTTTAAGACTAAGATGTAGGTTGTGATGTAAAGCCTGTCTTCTTCTTTGGTTTGCCTAGAAGGGATACAGTCAAGAAGATGTAACTTCCTTGCGAAGCTGATTTTTCTGAACTGACTTACACTAGCCTACCTTTGTGCTGCTAGTGTTGTATCTACAGTGTTGTAGAGCACAGTAAAGTCTCAACTACCTGAATATTTACCTGCATTCTTTAACTTTGTAGTTTGCCCTGAGCTATGTCTGTCACTACCAGCAGTTTCCACTAACCTAGTTAAAACTTAGCTTAGCTAAGTTAAACTTAGCTTGTGCCACAGTCAGAGAAATTGGGTGCATTATGGATGTGTTCCCTTATATGTGGAGGCAAGAGTTACTATTTTTTCATTGCATTTTTTTTGTGAAATTCTCTGTCTTATGCACCCAATCAAAACTGTTCAAATCACTAGGTCTTTAGGATGATGCAATGTCAACCTGTCAGTGTGTGGTTTGCAACACGTGTCTGTGACATCTGTGCATATGACTACGACATAAGTACATGTGATTTTAGAATATGCTACTTTTATAAATCAAACTGAAAATGTTTAATCTGGTTGATGTTTGTCAAGGTACACAGATCGATTCCAGGAGAATCCATGCTGTTTTTTGTTTTTTGCTCTCTTTAGACTGTATGATCTTTTTATATACTTATATTCTTGAAGTACTTGTTAAGGTTCATCAGTTGCCTCTCTCCATACTGTGCAAGAGTATAACTGTGCTTCAAACTGTCCTGAAAAACACATTTGAAAGTGTTCCACCTGTAAAGTTAATTTGTTATCTAAAAGTGTTCTTTCTTTGAAATTCTTTATCAAAATGTAAAAAGGAAGAAAAGACAACTGTTCCCTCTATGTCATATCTCCAAGTGCCCTATAAATAATAAACTGTGTTTTGTTTCATTAATCCTTTTAACTATATCCTAAAGTACAGAAAATTATAGCAAAGCTTTCTAGTATATGAGAAGGCTTTCCTTTCACAAGGTATTTTTCTAGGTGCAGCATCAGTGTATCCTTTGGTGCCTTCCAAACCTGTGCATCATATTATGTTTTGTACTGCCCACTCCAACATGCGTCAGAAACTGTTGGTTATTCCTTTTTTGATTTTGTATTTTTTATCTGAAAGTTTGGGGTTTTTTCCAAGTGATTTTATGCTTTCAGATCTCTTCTTCATTCTTCTATAGATTGTTTTGTGGAAACAAGCAGTTCATCTTTTGTTGATCTCTGAGGCTTTGCTATTATTTTTCTCAGGAGAAATTGTAAAGAACAGCCTATCTTCCCTTTCTCTTAAATCATACAGACCATAAGGAACCATCCAGTCCCAGACGTCAAGATTTAGATTTGCAAGTAAATAAAGTTAGCAATAGAATCTGTGATCTGATATAGATAACATTAATGCAAGCAGAGGTCTTGTGCTGGTGGATGAGATACAAGATACACCAAAAATTCCAATGAAAACTCTCCTGATTTATAAAAGTATTGTTTATAATAGTCTTTTATCTCAGTTAGTCCTCCTTTAGGACAATAATGGTCAAAAAGAAAAAAAAAAATGCAGGAAGCAAAATACAAATTGCATAAAAGATGTGTCAGGGTTACTATTAAACACTACCTTATACAAAGTGCTGTGTATCTGATTTATACAAAGAACTTGGAAAGAAAGGAGTAGGAACCCCAATATACTCGAGCTGTTATTTCTAATACTAAAGAGAAAAACAATGTGAATGTGATTATCCAATGTTGTAATGCAGAGATTTTACGAGTGAGTGTATGTGTTGTCCTAAATCAGACCATCTCCCAGGTACTTTCAGATACGGAACAACTATCACATTATGAAGCAGAAATTCTTTGGAAGAAGGAATGTGCTTGCTTCTTTCATAACAAAAAAGCGTCTCTAGTGTCCTGAATGTTCATAGCTTTGTTCTGACATGACAGTGATCATGTTAGGAAATTTTCATTCCAGTCTGAAATGAAGGATAGATCCTGTGTAAGATTTTCCGCTCTTTGCTTTCTTCATAGTCTGGACTTTCAGAAGAGTGACTGGCAGTGCTACAGAAGTGAGCGTAGCTCCATCTGTGGAAGTTAGTATCATCTTATTTTGTATCCTTGGAATTTCTGATGTGCAGTAAATACCCCATTAATACTAGTTGTGTGAGGTTTAGGTATTTTTTTTAATCATGCCTGAGGTATTTATCAAAAATCCTAAGAATAGGGGAACATTTATGGATTTAATGGAATTTTAAGAAGTGTGCACAAAAAATAGGTGAGACTTCATGAAACAGTTACTTATGGCATTCATAAAATTTGTCAAATAGGTACAGTTCTGTCATTGGCATCAGGAAGATGGTAGACTATCTAAATTTTGTGCAATAATGGGATACACAAAAAAGGCTTTTTTTTTTCTTTTAGAAATGCATTTAGTATTACCTTTATCCTTTCAAAGTCTTATATGTTCTCAAAGTTTTAGTTTAAGATCATACATGAACTAGAAACATGCTGCCATACTCACAAGTGTCCTTTAAAGTTTCAAAGATAGAGCAAACCCTCAAATATTACATGAAATCTGTCCTACCGAATATGTTCTAAAACATTCACTTTACACACAAAAACAAGAAAAATGGGTAAGTTGATGTATTATCTTGTCCCTCTCCACTTGATGTGAATCCTTAAAATTCTATTAAACCACTCAAACACTGTAAGGTGTGCACTGCATACCTGGTAAGTATGAAAATGCAGAGGAAACATGTCTATGTAAGATGTCCTTATGGCTTTCAGTGACAACCAATATTAATGTTTCTTAAATTTGTTTCAGTGGGTTAGCATTATTAAAAATCCATGTTTTATATTATTTTCTGTAATTTATATAGAGAGAAAGAATAGGGTTCCTATTAAGTATGTAGAATAGGTATTTGGGAGCAAAAGAGAAGGCAGCAGTGGGTTATTGGAAAGGACTGTGAATTATACTGGACGCTCAACTTGGCAGAGACCAGAGAAGGAAGATGGATTATGGAGTGAGATCTGAAGGTTAAGAAGCTCTGCATCCCTTGGAACAGAAGAGACTTGCACTGGGAGCATGCACTCTTCTTGTAAGCCTGGCAGCCTAAAATGGCCTTTGATGCATCCAGGGCCGTCATTCCCACAGATGCTGCTCCATCTCCATTCCATTTCTTGTATCTCTTCCACATTACATCATATTCTCTCTCAAATTACTCTCCCCACTTCTTTACAGACTCCACCTATTTATCCTTCTTGAAACACTGTTTTTGCAGCCCCAACTTCACCATTTTACAGCTTTCATTCCTGTTGATGTTTGCCTTGTTCTTTTTTCCACCTCTGACCACTGGCACCTTTCTCACTGCAGCTTCTGGGCCCTTCACAGGAGAAAGCGTCTTGTTTTTTGGCATGGTATAGATGCTGCACTTACCAAATTATCTGCAAAAAAATGATGTGTTAACATGCCTACCTTCCCTATTACTCTAAATGAACCTGAGGGGATCAATTAAATGTAGGAGTCTGAGAGCAAAATTATTCTTCCTCAAATTTGATCATGATGCCTAGCCTGAACTCTCTTATTTTTAAAATACAACTCAATCAACATTAACATCATAAAATAGAGTTTAGAAAGCATATTCTGTGCAATTTCTGTTGTGGTAGAACTCTGAGAAATGCAAGATAAGCAAAATCAAATTTTATCGAGTCCACAAACTTATACTGAATGCAGAATTTTAATTTTAATGATATGTTTAAGATAAATACCTTGGCATAGTGGATTTGTTTTGTGTTTGGCCAGTAATCTCTAAGATTAGAGTTGGGTAGTTAGTGTCAGCTAGCACTAAATATTATAACACATTTGGGATTGTGCCATGCAGCAGAAACAGTAGGAGATGCATAGCAGTAGAAACAAGAAAAACATAAATTTACATTGAAAGTGCTTTAGGGAGCAAGCCTACTTAATTGAAGAGAAGAGGACATAAGCACATGTTTAGCTGCTGTGTTTAATAGACAATGTGTAATACGTTCCTAAAAATAAGCATATACTTAAAGAGCTTAACTGATGTAAAGGTAATAACTTAACAGGAGTCAAGGAATAAAAGCCTGTGTATTTCTGAAATATATAATTTAAGGATCCTTTTTTACAGGCACAAAATTACAAGCTCATACTGGAGACAAATGTTATGTTGAACATGTAGCAATGTTGCTCCAAATGTCCAAGTAACATAGTTAACTTATTTCAATTTTTTGCCCTCATCTTGGTATCCTTAATTACACAAATAGTCTATTTAAGTGTTATTAGACATAGCATAAATAATTAAACTCATTGGTAAATCTGTAGTTTTGCATACTGTACTTTGTTACAAAACAGTAGAATGATATTACTACTCAATGCTACAGCATTCTTTAAAGATATAACCTTCAAGATATCTCAGGCTTCAAGGTGAGTGGTATCTGAAGTAATATTAATGGAAAAAAATGCATACCTATAAAATTCTGATTTATGTTATTTACATTAGAATGGATTTCTTTCCCAAATATTCTAGGTTAAATTTAATGTGTGAAAATACTTACATGGACCTAAATCTACTGCAGCTCATTAAAAGAATTAAAATATAGAAAGCAGACCTGTTGCATCAGTGAATTTTCTTCAAATTTTAATGAAAAAAAGGCTTAGGCTTTTTTAATTGCTGTCAGAATCAAAGCAAGACATGTTAAATTTCTGAATTTAGTCATTCTTTGTGAAAATGTTGCCTTGTCATCCATTTAAGTGTCTATCATCAAAATGCTTTTAATTAGAGTGAATTCTAGTACTTACCTGTTTTTCACTGTAGAAATACATGTATGCTTCACAGGAACATGTTTCTGTTGTTCGTAAGTGTACATGCTGAATCAAGGCTGAAAAATCCAATGGTCAGTCTAACTTGTTTTCCTTTTCCAGATTATTTTCCTGGCTATAGTCTTGATTTTAGAGAAAGTAGGAGGATGTTTCTGTATGTGTCTGTATGTAGTGTTATCCAGTTTAGAAAAGAACCCTCTGCTTACCAGAAATTAGCAACCAGTTTGCACACTAGAATAAAATAGTCCTTGTATAATTGGCTAAACCTTAGATAGTTTAATAGTCTAATAAATACAAAACAGTTTTAAAATGCTGTTTTAAATCTAATTCTATTTTTTATCTCAATGAAGTATAGAAAGAGAAAAAATAAAGCAATATTATTTTCTAAACAAAAAGTTTATTCAGATTCATTAGATGTAAAAAAATGTGCATTTCATAATGGTAAAATGAAAGAACTGATTTAATGTAAGTGCCCCTGTTTTATTGAGCAGCAGCCTAGCCTAATCGTTCAATGAGTCAGTGACAAAGAACTTCTGCTTAGGCAGATACAAAACAAGATTTAAAATCTAGTATTTAAATCAAGGGCTCCTGCATTCCTGTATAAATTGTCATTAAAACCAGTGATTTAAATAATTTGATTTAAATCAGTCGATCATGTTGCATGTCCAAATAAGACAAAAATAGAAAATGCATAGTCAAGGGACCTGAACAACCCTTTTGGAGCTTCCTGCTCATCCCCACTGCTTTTGATAAATACATCACGAGTCTTTAAAAGTATATTATCTGTACCTGGCACAAATATATTATGATGAACAAGAGCCAACTGTCCCCTCCACATTTTTCAGTAAATGTGATACACTATTAATTTAACAATTTAAAAAAACCCAAAAAAACCAACAAAACCAAAACAAAACACAAAAACCCAAAAACCCAAACAACCCAACCCCCAAAAAACGGAGCCCCAAACCAAACAGTAAGTTGTATAGGTAACAGACTTGTCTGGGAGCTGCTTCAAATCATAAGAGTGAGTTGGGTTACCTTGTGGTAGATTGGAAAACCTGTTTATATTTGCACTGTTATTTTGGTGTGAGAAATGAGTCCTCATTTCTGAGGTTTATCTGTTTCTAGGTAATGAAGCACTGCAAAGTGACATTTGGGATATTTTTAAAGGCAGCTCTTACAGCGATATTTTGGAAGGGCAAGGGTGCCTCAAGGAGTCAGCTCCCCCAGGCTCTCTCCCTAGCCATCATGATCTTGCATGCAACTGGGAGCATGGACTGTATTGTGCTCCTTTGGTTAGCAATTGAGCCAACAAACCTCAAGAGGTTCCTTCCTAGCAGAAAGAATGGTCAGTCTGAGGCTGTAGGAGACGAGCAAGTGGCTCCTGCAAAGATCCGCTGTGTGGGGGTCCCTCCAGTCACCCAACGTGGGGAACCTGAGGAGCAGTGAGCTGCCCTGGCACGTCTCACCAATGTCACACTGCACTCGTTCTGGGAAGGGCAGGGCTGGGAAGTTGCTGTGCCTCTCATCTATGACCTCAGTGACTGTGAGCGGTCTGGGAAGTTAAAGCAAGGCGAGGAGATCAGTTGCTGGGTGGTGGGTTGGTGGGAGGTGACCGAAAGGGAAGAAGAGCTAAAGGGGTTGGGCAAGGATAGAAGAACCTGAAGGAAAGCAACTACAACACGGGGGAGGCTGGAGGATGGAATGGATTTGGGCAGTGAGCAGTGAAAAGCAGTGGTGGAAGCACTGAGCTTCCACCTTCCAGGCCTTTCCTCCTTACAGGGGACAGGATGGGATGAGAAAGGGAAAATGTATGTTCTGGATCATGTCTTCTGAAGTGCTTTTTCATTATTGAAGTCTTACAGTATTCCCTGTATCCTCTCAGTGATAACTTCTTTTTCCCAGGAAAATGTACTCAGTTTATTAAGAAATAGACATTATGTCAATAATGCATTTGCCCAAATACACTTGCAATCACAAAAAGCATTTACAATCATGGTGTATATGTGACAGTGAATTAAGTATATTTTTACGTTGCCATTCTTCAGCACTGCATGGTTTATTACTGTGGTTCTTTGCCTGCATGAGGTTAATGCCTCTGTGGTAGAAGCTGTGAACATTGTCATAGGAACTGTGCAAATCATTGTAAAGCTTCATGTCATGCAGCCATGATACTGTAATGCCTCTCAGATGTATGATCTCTCATAATTTGAACAACCTGTAGTAATTTGGATGTAGAAACCCCTCAGGACTGCTGCCATGTAGGTTGGTTGTCCTCCATGCTTCCCATATGGAGGAGTTAACAGGTGCTCAGTTGGTGTTTTTCTTAGACACAAAACACTGCAACAACAATCCTGAGGTGGTAAAAATCAGACTGAAACCATAGTATAGAAAGGCACATGTTACTGACATTCTGATTCATACCAAGAGACTTTAATAGATGAAGCAGAAACAAAGAGAAATGTTTACAATACTAAACAGAAAACAAAACAAAGAAAAACTTTCATGTTTCAAGTGTTTAAATAATTCAAGTAATTAAATAAGTATTGGTAGATAAATTTTAATTATACATTATTTTTGCAGAGATAGTATAGTCCTGTGTAAATACTGGAAAACCCTTCCACCAGCAATTCTTTCCAGTGCCTATACTGTCCCACCTTATGAAGTCGTAGTAATCAAATACAAGACAATTCTAGTTGGCATCAAATTTATAGAAGAGTTTCTCATGAAACTAAAACTAAAATTAAAGTAACATTTCTGCTCTGAAGCCACACAGAAAAGGGAATTTTAATACAACAACTGTGCTATCTGTATGAATTTGTAATTACAAGCCAAAATTAAAACTGATAGAAAGGGGGAAAAGGGTTGAAATGAATAGCTGTAGTATACTTCACTGCATCTGATTTCACCTGTTAGAGCTTGAACACTATTAAAGGGATTTAAAAAAAAAATTATTAGTCTCTGAAAATGACAGGTGTCAAGAGCCTTTGTAATACATATACAAAAAACTTGTGGTCAAGAGGTCATATCACTGCAATGTATTAGGCAGTAGCCTTCTCTCTGGTGGTATTTTCCTTATTTCAAGTGTTTCCAATGAAAGATGCTTTCTGTAATGTGCATCAGTAAAATGATCTATTTGGGAACAGCTTTGCATGGTAAAGGAAGCTGTGAGAATATTTTGGTATTGTGTACATCTTCTCTCTTAACATGTATGTCCAGAACTCTCGGATGCTATAAAGCACACACAGGATATATGGTTTACAGCAGCATATGTGGTTTGGGATTGAATTTTATAAATATTATTCTCATACTGAAAGCATTTTTCCCATTTTTTCTCTCTTCTTTACATTTTTGAACAATAGTTCTGATGCCTCTGTATTTCAATAGGAAATCTTTCCGTATTTTCTGTTATTTCTTCACTGGCTTTTAGCACTGCAGTCTATAAGAAAATTAATTTAGTATGCAAAACAAGGTGTTTACACATACACTGAGAAAAAAAAAAATTGAATCGTTTTATAACTTGCTTTGGCATGCTTATGGTAAGACAAATTTAATTCTAAGGCACAGTGGATGAGGGCAGTTTCACAGGCTCTCCTTGAGCTCTGTGAGCTGAATGGATAAATTCTTACAGCCTCAGTTTGGTTTTGGGCACATCAAAACTTGGGCAGGTATTTTGGGTCAAACTATGCAATATGCTACATAACTATTAAGAAAGGAAAAAAAAACAACAAATCAACCGAAACAATAGTAGTGAAGGCTTTAAACTTTTATATGTAAAGTCAGACTTTGAAAATATGTTTTATTTTGACACACCAGTAACCAAAGTGGTTTGGCCCAGAACCTTGTGAAAGAGTTGTTCTATGTGGAATACTGCTAGAGACAGTTTGTTTTCCATTTTTGTTCAATTGATTTGGGTAGGGGTGAAGAAGGGAGATTGGTGATAAAGTTACACTGGTATGTTTTAAGCCAGCTTTTAAACCTACATCAAAGTAGGGTCCTTAAATATGGATCTAGGAAAGATGGATTAAAAAATGGGAGCCATTCAATTATTTCTAAAGTGCCCTGAGGGGAGGAGGAAGTGTTCGCTTAGCTCCTCTGTGCCTCAGCATCAAGCATAGGAAGGAGTGACGGACACAAGGAGTGTATGTTATAAAAAGTGAAGTTAGATGGGGAATGTTTTTTTTTCTGATTCTGACAAGAAGCAGCTTTATTGTGTTCCTTTGGACCAGGATAAATAACAGTACTGCTTGCAACAGAAAAGCTTAGATGCAGGAAAGTTCTGCAAGTTTTACATTGCAGATTAGTAGGAATTGATATTTTGATTTTAAAAATAACGTTCATAATTTTATTTTCTTTGGATGGGCTTGTGCATAGGCGATTGAGACCTTAAAAATAGTTGCCTGCTAGTCTTTATTGAACTGAGAGAAGGGAATGGTGGAGACAAGAAGGAAACAAGAGGAGTCTGGGAAAGAACTGGGGAAGAGATGTATTTTTAAGGTTAAAAGTCTTTAACAACACAGTAATTTTTGATGAAGGAACAGTGTTGGTAGAGCACTGACTATACAGGATGAAAAAGACAAATGCTCAGAAAATAGGGAATTGTAGTTGCAGGGGATTAGGAAGGCGGAAAATAAGGAAGAAATGGAAGAAAGTTTATTGAGAATAATGAATTGGAGAGGAATCTATATTGAAAATAGTATTAAAAAACCAAAATACTCACTATTCTGCTTCCATTCCATTATTTACTGAAAGCTCTGTTTTCAGTAGTTTGAGCAACAGGGACTAATAGCGACTATGAAGAGGAAAAGTGGAAGTCGATATCTGGGAATGAACGTTTTAGGAATTTCATTGCATTTCTGATTGCTGTATAAAGTGTGTTCCTCACTGTTATCTCATTTTATGGTATTCGCCAGAACACAAAATGTTAGATGTCAAGATCATAGCAGAGAAATAGAGATGTTATGAACTACTATTCTTACTTAAGCAGTCTGTCTCCAACAGGCTGCTGAAAATTGTTATTTTGATGCATTTTTATGTATGGCAATCTTTAGGGTGTAAAGCTACAGGGCTAGCTGGTGGGACGGGAATGAAAATTAGAGTTTACCTTTGTGTTTCGTGAAGATGAGCAATTTGAAGAATAGGCCAATTCTGAAACTCAATTGTGATATCTTTGCCAGTATTAAATGTGAGATCACCACTTTGGTAGCTGCAACAGGAAAAGGAGAGGTTATACACAGAAATGGTCGTTGCATTTTTTAGCTTTAACTGTTTTTAAATAGCAGAGTTTCATAGCCTATATGTAACAAGGTAGAAAAAAACCCAAATCATAAGGACTATGGGAGTTAAAGGAAAGGCAATGCATAAAGGACAAAGGAGTAGACAGAGACAAAATGAGATTAACAGGAACAGGAGAAAAGACTTTGCAGGAGACAATTAGAAGTTATATTTGAATTGATAAAATTATCCAATCTACGAAGATAATGAAAATATGGTACTGAACAACTAATGAGAAACAACTGCAAGATGTGGTAAATACATAGATACAGTTTTCTAACTTCAGTAATAGAGGAAACTTTCCTCTGACATCTGTTATGATATTGTATCGATGTGATTGTCTTGTATTAATTTTGTGTTCCAGTCTTCAGAATGTTTTTGGTCTGTCAGCCAATCACACAGCATTTGATGTCAAAGGTATTAAATAGCTAAAGCCAAAGTTACTGTATTTTGCCACATCCTGGAAGTTTATTTAGTAATTTTTTATAAATAATGAAGATTGGCCTGGAAACTTAGGTTAATAACCATGATTCACTCAGTAGCAGTGCATGAATAAAGGTTTACAGAGTTATAATGAAGAATAGATGGGAAAGCAATTATGTAAATAACTGGGGTCTTTGGCTTGTAAGTAAAGTAAATAAGAAGTGGTTGAGATTTTGTTTCTCAAACTTTGCATGTAGAGCTTCTTTACAGTATTGGATGGGGTAGACTAGGGAGTTGAAATAATCTTATCTAAGGTAGACAAATAAAAACCTGAGCAAGTGCATTAAGTAAAATTCCTGTTCTGAAATACTGAAAGCTTTCAAAACCCAATGTACCCTGGAAGATGAAGTGTTCATTACTTCCAAGGGCAGCATCTTAGGTCATTAATGTGAGACAGGGAGGTGTGCAAATTTCTTAAAAACTTGCAGGGGCATAAGTGAGCCTGGATGTAAAACTACATCCAGATAGTTTTTGTTTCTTTCTTTCTCAAATTATGCTGCAACATTTTTCAGTAACTTTTATGTTCATTTATTAGTCTGGAGCATTCATGCTGTTTTTCTCTATTTTGCAGAAAGCAGGAGACTGTTACTATTTACCAACTTATTTATTCCAAATATGAATTTTTATACTGTCGAAATTGAACATGTGCATTGAATCAACATTTTAAAATCATGTCTCAATATTCTTGAGTTTTTGAGATTTTTTTTTAAGTAACAGTTTTTTTATAAAGTGTTATAAAACAGTAATAAATTATTTTTATTTAAATGGCTTATATGAAAAGACAAAGAACAGGCACATAGGTCCAGTCTGGTGTAACTAAAATACTTGGCAATTTCAGATTCCGCTTTGTATTATGCCATAATTCTGGATAGAAGAAGTTTTTGGGGAGTAATGATAATTCAGAAGTGGTACATAAAATTCCATTAAAAATTATATATGTGTTGTGGTTTGTTGATAAGCAGGACTGGAAAAATGTTTGTTTTACTTTTATTTATAAACTAAAGGTCCAAAAAAAGGAAAGATAATCTAATAATGTAACTTAAAAAAAAAAAAAAAAGAGTTAATATTCTCTTATGTTTCATCTTCTGGATCTGCTTGGTTTGGCAGCACCGATTGTTAGTTTACCCATGTTTATAATTCAGAAATGTTAGTGAAATAAGCAACCAGTAACAAAGTTGAAATGAAAACATATTGTCCAATTTTTAAAAAATACCCCCTTTCTGAGAAGATTATCTATTTTATTTGTAGATTAAAATTACCTTAAAATCCTTGGAAGGATGACTTAATACTTTTTTTTTTTTAATATTATGTCTAAAAGTAAAACAAGTAAGATTGGCATATTTTACAGGCTTCCTTAGTGCCATTATCTCTTAATATGAATACTGGAACATTTTGTGTTACAGCTTTCTTTTCAAAGTAAAAGGAACATTTCTGGCCATTAACCAAATTGGAGAATTTTTTAATAGTTGTGTAATATTCCTTAAAAAAAAATCAGTACATCTTGTTGCTACAGCGAATACATATATGCTCTAAGGCCTTGCAAAACAAATATCTAGCGTTGCATGGTGATTCAAAGAAGCAATGCTGTAGGGAAAGAGTGAAACGAAAAAGTAACTTCGACAAGTCAACAGTGTAATGCTTTTGTAGTGTTCATCTTCATGGCTTCACATCGTGATTATTGGCCAGATAAATTGGTATCTGCCCACGTTAAACTATTAGGGAGCACCTGAAGAAGGCAGTGGAGATGGTGAAGGGCCCTGAAGGGAAGCTGTATGAGGAATGGCTGAGGTCACCTGGTCTGTTCAGCCTGGAGAAAAGGAGACTGAGGGGAAACCTTATTGCAGTCTGCAACTTCCTCATGAGGGAAGGAGGAAGGACAGTCACTGATTTCTTCTCTGTGGTGACAGTGATAGGACCCGAGGGAATGGCCTGAAGTTGTGTCAGGGGAGGTTTGGGTTGAGTATTAGTAAAAGATTCTTCACCCAAAGGGTGTCTGGTCACTGGACAAGCCTCCCCAGAAAAGTGGTCACAGCATCAGACTGACAGAGTTCAAGCCGTTGAACAGAGGTTTTTGGGCACACAGTGTGACTCTTGGGGATGGTCCAGTGCAGAGCCAAGAGCTGGAGTCAGTGATCCTTGTGGATTCCTTCCATCTAAACATATTCTGTAATTCTGTGTTTCTCTTCCTGGCATCCAGTTCTGTGTTACCATTTTGTTGGGGCAATCTGTGGCTATTTCAGTAGGAATGATTTATGCTTCATTCTGCTTGGGTTATGTGAATCAATTTTATTCAGGGATGAATAGAGACTATTGATTTTAAAGGGCTTTGTATCTTCTCAGCACTTTTTAGTAGTCTCTTGTTTGGATACCCTAGGTTTTGGCACCTAAGTTAGAAATCAGTGTCCTAGATACATTTGAAAGAAAGGACTTAATGGTATTGATTTTTAGTTAATTAATTTTTAGTTATTGTTTTTTAGTTAATGGGTTTTTAGTTAATCAAATTTTAGTTGCTGAGCTATTTTATCCAGGCAAAACAGGCAAAGTGATTCTCATCACTTAAGCATAACTGCAGTGCAGGGTCCCAGGAAACTCCTGTGCTCTTATCGAAAGACTACATTTTGTCAAAACTTCACTCAGGAAAAATGAACCCTGTCTTCACAGTAACTCTGGGTTTGGGGTTTTTTTTTTGGCATTGAAACGTGATTCAGACTTCACAATCAGTTTCAGATTGTCCTTTGTATTATACCATAATTCCTACATAGAAGAAGTTTTTGGGTAGTAATGATTATTCAGAAGGGGTACATAATATTCCACGGCAAATTATATTTTTTTACCATGATGCACTGTGGCCCCTTGATAGGCAGGTCTGGAAAAATGTTTGTTTTGCTTTTATTTATAATGAAGGTATTACATCATGCACAGTAATTTATTCCATTAAATTATATAACTCTTTTGTGCAAGACTTGATTCACAAAGGCAGTCTAGGGTAGAGCTGGGATTAGATTTCAGAAGTCAACTTAGTTTGTAGGTCAGCTGGTCTCTGGTTAATAGCAAAACTTAATCAGCATTTCACCTGGAGATACAGAGGTATGGTTTTACTTTTTCCAAGCCCAGATGTGATTCCTGACTTATGCTCACTATGCTTGTCTAAATTTGATTAACACATCTATGACTTAAATCTTGAAAACAGCAATGCTAGGTGTGTTCATATTCATGAGAGTATCACAGTAAACTTAAATTAAGTAAACACTTCAGAAAAAAATGTCATGCCAAGGAACGTCATCCAATAAGTATTTGTACCAAAAAATGTGAGTGTACTTATCCCAGACTATAGCAATTGAGGTGAATGGTATTTGTACTGAATACAAATCAAGCATCACTATAAATCAAGCATCACTGTAAGTAGCATCACCCAAGCATCACTATAAATTTCTGATTTAATGTCTATGAAAAAGTGGTCTTGATAAAATCCCATGGTTAAAATTCTGTCATGTTCCTCGATCATAGTCTTCAAGAGAAATAAAGATGAGAACTTAAGCTCGACTTCACAGTTTTCCCTCCAAATAGTTGTGATTTTCAGAAGTGGCTGAGTCTTTTAATATTGTGACTTGGACAGGGTTGGCATTATTCAATTTGTTGGTTCATAGCAGTTACCAAGTAGTGACCAGAAACATTAAACTAAGCATTCTTTAAGTCTTGGTCATTTGCAAGAAGGGAGCAATAGCAAATGCCTGTGATGCAGATGCTATTGCAGTATTTCCAAGGTTAATCCAAATAAACAGAATAAAAATACTAGGTAAACAGCATGCCTATTAAGAATCTGTTACAAAAGTCCTGCAATTTCAAGCACATTCTGTTAGCATCCTAAATATATTGGTATGATAAAGCCAATTTCATATGACAACGGTAGCCTTGTAGTACTTGGCTACCATGCCCAATTACAGCACTTGTTATAATTTTCTATTTGACTAAGTATATTTTATTGAAGTACTTTGTTAGATATTTAAAGAAATAGAATATATTTGTTATATATTTAAAGAAATGTTCTATAACTCTTTGACTATAAGGTTGAAAAATAGAATAATTTGTCTGCTTAAAATAACTATTTAAATTAATATCTATATGAGCCAGAAAAAAGATTGTTTTATTTAAAATTATGGTTTCTACCACATGTTTGAGTGTTGAATGTCTGTGTACATCAGTTTCAAATTTGATAGCCTAAATGAGAGTAATTCTTTCAGAATTTCAGTATTTTTTGTTTCATTTATTTTATGTAGTTGTCATTGGCCAGATAAGTCATGTGATATTGCTAATAGTCTTGAATGTCGAGAGGAAAATGTACAAAGTGGCACTTATTAATTAACGATCACAAACTAGATGATTATAAGAAGATTCTACTCAGCTACCTAAGTAAGACAAATGCAGTGTATTAATACTGAAAAAGCTACTGTCCCATTATATTGCAAGTCTGATGTAGACACAGAAGCAAGGAGTTTCGTATTAAGGCTATTTTATTTCTATATTATTATGGCTGTATAATATAACTAAAGAAGCCATAAGACTTCATGATTATTTTAATCTCAGTTTACAATTGTTTCACTTAGATTTTAACCAAGAAAGGAGGGGTTGAGGCTGCTGTAGATACATTTTTTACTGTGCTGTGTTGCACTAACTACTGTAGGTGTAACTTTAGAAAGCCTTAGGAGGACCCTTATGAATCTAGCTAATTTTAATATACTTCAAAATGTACTTCAAAATAGACTGAATTATTATTATTATTTCACATTATTATGTGAAATACGTGTTGTATGTATATGATTATGCCATCTCAGTTTATGTGTGGAAATCTTTGATCCAGTTACTGCATTGCCATTACTAATAAAAGTAGACCCTTTCAATTGAATAGTTATTAAATATTGAAATGTTCCAGAGATACTGTGTGAAATTAAATATTTAATTTTGCATAATATCTTCACAGAAATGTTTCAGCTGTTTTATATTTTGAGAAGATACTAAAATGTATGAGCTCAATATTGTATGAGCTAATAGCTTGACAAATTTCATAAATTCCATTTAAGGCATATACAATCTCTCTATTTTGCTAGGTATGAACCTAAAAGATTGAAAGTGTTTTCTGTGGTTGTAAAGTCATCTTCTTTTAAATGTAAATTGCAGAAGTTTATCAAATTCCATATCAATTACTCCATGTAGGCTTAACTAGATGCATGAATGCACTCAGAGTTTGGATTCTTACAGCTGACAAGACTTGTGAACAGAGCAGATAAACAAATGGGGAGAAATATAAGAAGCAAACAAATTATTAGAAAATTAGGAATCCCTTTTAACCAATCTGCATAATTTAGGAAAAAAAAAACAAAACTAACCACCAAAAAACAAAGCCCCAACAAAAAAATAAGCAACCAAAAAAAATCATGAACAACACAAGATTGTACACAAAACCCTCAGTTAAAAATCTTCAGGTAGATTTTACCCCTGTTTCACTTAAAGGCCAAATTTCACCCCATCCTCTCACTACTAACAGATGAGGCACAGTAACAACCAATATTAATCTAGACTAAGATAGCTCTCCTGTTTTCTATAAATCAAAGATGTTCACATAAACAATTACTAGTTTGTGGCAGACTGCCAAGTGTTTATTTCTTACTGTAACTACCAGTGATCATCGTGGGGATTGTCATGCTTTTCCCTCTTGGAATGCACATTGCAGAGTAATTGTGGTAACAGCTTATTCACAGATTGTTAAGTCATATTTGATTCAGGGAAATATTTGGGTAAAACAGAGTGTCTCCAATGTGTATTTAATGAACAGAGCAGACAACCAGACTTCAGTACTATGGTAATAGACTTATTAATCTTGATTTGGGAAAATGACTTTGGTTAAATGCTGTCTGTGGTTGAACTCTCATTAGAACCATTAGAAATTAGAAATACTACACCAAATCAGAGAAAGGCTTGGGTTGGAAGGGACCTTAGGGATCATCTAGTTCCAGCCCCCCTGGTGTGGACAGGTACACCTTCCACCAGACCAGGTTGCTCAAAGCTTCATCCAACCTGACCTTGAACATTTTCAGGAAACAGGGTATCCACAACTTCTTTAGAGAACCTCAGGATCCTCACAGTGAAGAATTTATTCCATATGTGTAATGTAAACCTACTCTCAGTTTTAAACTGTTCCCCCTTGTCTTATCAATTATATGCCCATGTAAATAGTTTCTCTCCATCTTTCTTGTAGGCTCCCTTCAGGTACTGGCAGGTTGCAGTTAGATCACCTCAAAAAATTCTCCAGGGTGAACAATCCCAATTCTCGTAGCCTTTCCTCATAAGCAAGGTACTCCATCTCTCTGATGATGTTGGTGGCCCTTGACTCAGTGAAAAGTTTGAGAAAATAATGTTTTTATCTTTCTTCTCTTCAATAACTTTAGGATTTTTCTGTTCTCCTTTTCACCATTATAGATGCACTGATTTTGTGACTTTGGTAATACTATTGCAAATGAGTGTCAGCTACTTGAATTGTTTCCTGTGTGGTAGTAATGAGCATTATGACACAAGAGTTATATCTGATACCTCAATTAGTGTTTAGATTGGACTCATAAAACTTCTTAAGTAACCATCACCTGTCTATCGGGGAAAAACAGCATAACATACACGAGGTTAGCCCAGCTAGTGTTGTGATTGACTAAATGACTCCTTTCTGATCAGCTGTACCTAAGAGTTAAACCTTTGGGTTCAGGCTTCTTGTGGGATCGGAGAATCCTTTGGGTTCAGGATCCATTCTTGCCTCTTCTAGCTACCAGGCACAGTGTATCTCAAAATCTTAGCTTGTGCCTCTACTCATAACCCATTATAAGTAGCTGTATGTATACTCTGACCTTTTGTAGAACGTTTATTGAAAAACTCTTGTTAGAAGTAAAAAACCTTATGATCAGATACAGAAGTATCTTAATTTAACCACAAACATAGGCTAACACATAAGAAGGAATGTTATCAATCAACTCTTTATTTCTCATACTGTGAGATACAACAATATTCAGAGTTGCATTTTTAAAATGAGTAATATTTCTTTTATCTCTGCCAGCATGGTGATGTTTGACCTACAGCTTTCTCTGGTTTTACTTGTTACTGGCAAACAATTCTATATGCAATATTGTCCCTGAGAAAAAGTTTGATTTTTTGCATAGAAAGCATTGCTAAACATTTTATCAACATGTCTAATGTTTCTAGTAACTGAAAGTGAACTATTTTCATATGGTGCCTGAGAGCCTGGTTTGATATAATTAGTCATTTGTGTTTAAATATTTTATTGTGATGCTATTAATCATGATCTTCACTGTTTCTTTTCGAAGGAGGCACAACACTTCTCAGGGTCAAGCATTTGTAAATGGTGATGGTTGCTAATAGCTCAGTGCAAAAGGCACTATCAGTGGCATGACAGAAGTAGAAATTCAGAGCTTTCTCTTGCATCATCTTCAAATCCAAAACAGCCACTGAATTAAAAAATCAGGGACAGATGTTGGTCAAAATGTTTAGATCACCGTAAAACAAGCAGGGTAGATGTATATCTCCTCTTGTATTGATAGAATCCTTTATTTTGGGGAAATTTTTACTTCATTTGTACAGAAAACAGCATTGTTTCAGACCAGCTATCCAAATCAGAACAGTACAGGGCATGACTGTTCATTGATTTCCTATTTGATTAAGAGTGAACAAAAAACCACAGAACCTTTTAGTTAAAAATAGGCTCTTTGAAACCCTATTGAAGAGAATCAAGAAACAGGAAGCATTAGGAATATAACGGTGGTCCCTTGATCTGCCTCATTAGTTCAATGGCATTTCAAAATGCAGTTTTTTAAAATATTGTTCCCACACGTTTTTGGAATTCTAATCAAAAGGTAAATCGATCAGCAGTAATGTCTTGGATGTAAAGCCTGCAGTTTGAATATCTAGCCAGAAATTGCCCATACTTTCCTTGATATATCTTTAAAACAATTGCTGTATGATGGGGTAGCAATCATTGCTAGGATAAGGGGACCTAAGAATATATTTCTTTCAGAGTCATAACAATAAAGCATAGTTCAACTTCTACTTTTTGGAAATAAAACTGATTTAATGTGAAAGCAACTCAGAGTAGCTTAATCTTGGGTATTATTTTTGCTTAAGAAATCAAATTACTAATTGCACTTGACAAAGTGATAGGGCTATCATCATTAAACCATCACAGAAAATAGTATTTGTTTGCCTACTAGAATTAATTTTGTATAATATAAAGTTGCATTAATATACAAGAATTACTGAAAAATATTTTATATTGTAAATAAAAAATATTGATAATTGTGAAGAATATACGCAACTTCTCTGTAGCATTGTAACAGGTATAATTAGAAGCATTAGAGAAGTTAGGTTGTATAGTACTCATTTTATTTAGATACCTTGTATTTTATGAAAAAATGATTCATTGATTTTTAACATTTTAAAATTGCATTAGTCAAATGCAAGAATAAGAATGTACAGTAATTTCACGAATACAAGCCGCAGCAATTTGACAAAAATTTTGGTGGAAACCCGGAAGTGTGGCTAATAGTCAGGGGCGGCTAATATATGAATAATTTTCTGACATTTACAACCCCAGACGTGCCAGCCAGGGTGCCGAGCCAAGCACCTGCCAGTAAAAGCTGGCATTCCGCGATTGTTACAGTGTTACTGTGTTGCCCTGACTCCCTGCAGGCAGCACGGGGGGCGGGGAGAGAGGCGGGAGAGCTCTCTTCTTCCCTCCTCTGCCGCAGCCTAGGGGAGGACGGGTGGGGGGGCGCGCCGCCATTGCCGCGGCCCGGGGAGGAGGGGGAAAGTGTGCACTGCCATTGCCACGTCTCGGGGAGCCGACGGGAGCCCCGCGCAGCCATTGCTGCAGCTCGGGGAGGAGGTGGGGTGCTTTGTCCGCGCCCGCCGCCGGCGCCACGGGCGCGGGAAAGCTCCGTCCCTGCCCGCCGCCGCTGCCGTAGGAGCAGGGGAAGCTCCGTCCCTGCCTGCCACCACGGGGCAGCGCCGACCCGGGGTGACCGAGCCCAGGGGCAGCGGCGGCCGGCCCCGAGCGGCAGCACCGGGCTGGGCCACCTGGCCCCGTCAGCAGCCCCTAGTGGGCCGAGCCTGCACAGCCTTAGCTCAACCAGTAAACTCCGCCCTCCCGCGGTTCTGTTACTAATTGCACACGGGTCCTCGCTGCGAACGACAAAGCGGCTTATATTCGGGTGCGGCTTATTTATGGACAAAAACCGAAATATTTGCCAACACCCAGAGATGCGGCTTATACTCAGTGCGGCTTGTATTCGTGAATTTACTGTATGTGAAAGCAAATTTTCTAGCCTAATTTTACCACATGCCCTTCTTAGAAAGTATAAATAACTGAAATATTAGTATGAGATGCTGTTAAGAATTACGTAGTATAACATCATTTGCCTCAATACTAAAGAATTTTATGAAATAAAATTTCCAATCTTTTCACTTACTGGTCTTTCAGAGAGGCACTTTGTTTGACTTTGAAATGTGCTTTACAGTAGAGTCAACTCTCTGCTGATATTAGGGGATTTAAATATGACTAAAGATCAGTAAGCACAAGTTATGAGTGAATTTTGAATTAAAAGACAGCAAGTATTGTGGTCACCATCTGAGCATGAATGTGTTACGTTTGCAGCTTTTTGGACAGAAAATATCATATTGCAACCATCCTAAGATCTACCTCAATATTCCATTCTATATCATTACATTTCCTCCCTGTTCCTTTCTTATATTTCTCTCCCTTTGCATTTTCTATTTCTCTCGGAATTGTCATGCAGTTCATACTTGAAAAACTAACTATCTGGTTTAAATCTTAGGAAGGTAGAGAAGGAAAAGGAATGATCAATCAATCAATCAAACCAACAAACAAACAAAAAGCCCAAGTCATCACCAAAGACCCACAAATGGAAAAATGAAAAACCAAAACAACGAAACGCAGAAACTAGTTTGTATGGTACCTGATTCTGCTTGGGACAGATGACCAGGCTTTGCTTAAACTTTGTGCATTTCTAGATATATGGCCCTGTAGTACTTCTAACCACAGTTTTGCAGGATTGTTAGTACGAGAGTTAGAATGTATTTTAGTAGGCGTTGTTGAAAAAATTGATAATCCTGCTCTTTGTAATGCAATTTAGAATACCTGTCATCTCAAAAAAAACCCCATAGTAAAAAAATGTTGGAAAACTACATACATTTTTTGCTTTATATTAGCTACTGAAAATTAACATGCATCCAGTTTTGAATGCAGAAGGATGCATACTACTGTATTCCAACTCTTTCTTAGGAAGAGATACAACAGATCATTATTTTTCTTAAATATATATGGATAGATCTACCTGTTTAAGACTATGTGAAAAAAATAAATTAAATAACGTCAGGAAGAGATTTTCTGTGATACGAGGGCTTTGAAGGTTCGTGTACAACTGAGTAGAATGTTGCGGTCCTTCTTAGCTACAGATACAAGCGGTACTTTTAAAAGTATTGCTTGGATGTGATGTGCTATTGTAACTATTTGTATTATTGGGCCTTAAAAACTTATTCAAGTTCTTGATCCCTATTGAGCAAGGTATTGTAGGAGTACAATGAAAGGATAGTTTGTTTCCTAAAGAACCAAGAATGTTGTGTCTTTGAAGAGGTTTTAGTAATAATAGAAAAAAACAACTTTGAGTACCCTCCAGTATAACTGAATACTATTCAGCGGCTGTAGTGTCATCTACATTACAGTAGTATTCTTTACACCACAGGTGATTTTTCTGGGGTAAGTCAAAACAATGATGTAAATCTCTAAAATCATGTCTATTGTTAGTCAAGATAACCTTACAGTACTGTCTATCTGGATATGTTTTTACTACAACTGCTGTGCTAAAAAGCATTTTATTGTTATGACTTTTTATGATATTTTCAGCTCTTTCTCTGTAGAAAGGTTCCTCACTTTACCCTTAGCTTAATCTGACCATGAAGAAGAAAATTACATAAATACACTTACTAGTTTGATTAGAGGACAACTTTCTGGGAATAATATGGATGACTCAGATTGTGTTTCCTTGCTGTCAAATCCTTGCCCTGTTTTCACATAGCAGTTGAGGGACTACATGAAAGGCTACTGTGGTTGCTGTGCTGTCAGAGATGGTAGGAGCCCTATCTGTGCCTCACCTTGCAGGTTTGCTTTTAAATTTACTTTTTGACTTTTTTTTTTCAGTTCTTCTATTCTGAGGAGCCCTTTTCACTCTGCTTCCGGAAACATTGGCCAAGTTGTGATGGCTCAGTCTTTTTTCCTGTTTAAGGGAGACTTTTCTGTGATGCAGATGACAATAAAAACACAGCTCCCCTTGTTGAACCTGGCATTGACAACTGGAAAAACAGTTTCCCTTTTTCTCCAAAGGTATAATCTGCTATCAGAGAATAAAACACTTTCCAAACACTACAGGAAAAAAAGATGTACCTTTTTCTCTTTGGCATGGGAGATGTGATTTATGCCTCTATCCTGGTTGTGGATAAAAAAGGGGCTATGTAAATGAAAGAATAACTTATTAAGAGAGAAGTATTCCTTCCTCCATCTTAGGCTCTTAGAGAAAAATCCTTGTGTTCAAAACTGCTGGTGTATGCATTTTTGAACTGATACAATGTGCCAACTTTATGGCACGCATGGTAACACATTTTTTAATATTCAAAAATTATAGTAATCTTCTCTGCATATTTAAGGAAGCACACTATATATCATAAACTCAGTACCTTTCTCCCAACTAACAAAACACCTGTGGTCATGAGTTATGTATGCTTTGAAGTTTGGAGAGTCTTTTATTTTTTATTGAAAACTGAAACAGTTAAAAGAATTCCTAGTTCTCCCACAGTTGCCTATAATAAGTGTTTCTAAATCTCACCTATAGTCAAGATTAGCCAGTGATTGGGTGTCTCCTATTTCCACGCCTTTCATTTTGAAGTTTGCAGTATAAGCAATCCGTAATGTCGCATTTGGATTTGCTGAGTGCTCCAGCACCCTGATGACTTCATTAATTTCTGTCTAAGGATGAGGTGGATTTTGGTTTTCCTTTTAACAGACCTAATGTTATTTTATTTTCTCTATGTTGAGTTTGGCATGCCATCATTTGAAATGCACATATCATGTTAAAATGTACTTCAGTTAATATGCAAGAAAGTAGGATAGTTGATTGTTCGTGGAAGATACCGATTAATATGCAAAAAAAAGGTTGTATACCCTCAAAAACCTCAAACTACCTAACTATAATTAATGCTTCAACACATGCATAGTGTTAACCCTTACCCACGTCCTGGATTTTTTTCCTCCTAACTTTGAAGAATTCAAACTATTTCTTATCTCTGAAACACCATGTTCTTCAAGGAGAATTTTGGTCACTTCTGTACCTTTTTCAAGGTTTTCTTATTACTGGAGGATACAGGAATTTCAGGTGATTTTTTTTCAAATAGCATTACATAAGGCTAATCAAGGTAGCAAGGCTCATGGCTCGAAGCTCAAGGGAGGAAATTGCTTCATTAGAGCACCAGTGCTTCTTGCATGTACTACTAAAGAGAAGGGGACATACTGAGGACTATTTCAACCATGCATTGACAAGACCCAGTTTCACAAGTTTACCAGAAACATCCTCTTTTTAAGGGGTAGCCCTTTGCCAACCACCGAAGAAAGGATTAGCATCATCCTCACAAGCCCCTTCAAGGCAAGACATCAGCATATTGCTTCTGCTTGGGGTCTACAGGATAAAACAAACCAGCTAGGAGCAAATACATTTCAGACAGATTTTCAAGCCCTACTAACTGCTAAAATGGTCTTTCAGCTATTATTCATATTTGTACAGATGCCATTAGGTTCTGTGTGAAAAATCACTTCTGTAAAGCAGCTGCCCGTTTTACTTGTTTAAATGATGACTGGCAGCTTTTAGAAACTGGTTTCAGAGAATCATGGAAACAAATTGCATACCTTGCTCACTGGGCACTCAACCTGTAAATTATGTGAGGTAGGTGCTCTTTTTTAAAAATCAATAGCAAAAAGTATACACAATTTGATTAAATAATATTGTATATTCATTACAGTTGTTTTTTGTAGTGGAAAGCCTTCTTGCTGGAGTTCACAACAAAATTATTTGTTTGAATCCTGAACATTACTTAATTTTATTCCCACTTCTGATTAATGGAATAAGTTATTGTTGTGATGCTGTGTTTTATTTCATAGTAGATAAGTGTTTCTAGTACAACTGAATTTCTTGTGCTCTCACATCAGTACTTGTTGTTTCTCCTTTGTTGTTTCGTATTTAAGTTAAGAAGTTCTGGTCCCTCAGTCTTTCAGCCAGGGAGTGAAGGCAGTATTATATGATTTAAATAACCAGTCACAAAACACAAGTGTCTCATAAATTATCTGTGAAACCAATGCAGCTAACACTGTATGTTGGAATTTGTTTTCTTAAACTATCTGGGAAATCTTTGGCAGTGGCTTATGTATTAGTGGACTAGACAAGCAATTTTTGGTCATCAGATAGCATTATAACGTAAATAACTGAGTGTTAACTGTGATTCATCAAACAACAAAAAATTCTTAGTGAGTGTTATAATTAATTTACCTCTGTTATATTTAATAGAAAATACAAATATAACAGTAATACATATGCACTGCCACCAGCTCTACTAGTTCTTAACTAATGTTTTCTGAATACAGAACCGCTTTACGTCAGTGTGTGAAGCAGTAATGTATATTATATTGTATATAAACAGTAACTTGTGTTTTATTCATGAAAAAGAAAAACAAAAGCGCTTCTGGCCCAGGAGCTGTCTGGGTGACATTTCCATGGGGCCTGCTTTCTTTGCTAGCCCTTCCCTATCCACTAGCTGTAGATATGGCTCCCCCTCATTGTGATGGTTATCACAATATTTTGGTGCTGGTGCTTTTAGCAGGATGCAGGTTATCAGAGATGTTTTTTATACAAGTGAAATAAAAGCAATGTGGAAACTCTGCCTCAGATTTCACCTGCTGTTAAAGCTGAATGCAACCATTAGGCAGGTGGTAATATACTGTACCTTTTGCTGAGGATTTGAGGAGTTGAGATGGGCTATTGCTGATAAGCAACATATGCAATTCAATTGCCATTCTGACCATGCATTTTCAATCTTATTAACAGCATCTCCTCTCCCCTCAGTCTTTTTGGTCATAATCATCTCTTAATTTGTTTAATAACCATTTAGCTTCACCTTCTCCCATGCACTCTTAAATATTTCTTCATATTTTTTTTCCTTGTTTGTAGCATCAGTGACCCTCTTCTGATAAAGATCATACCATTTTCATAGTTACTTCAGGAGCTCTGCTCTGTCCAGTGCTACTGCTACCCTGTTCATTTGCAGGTCTTTGTATATGTTTTTTAGCTTCTTCCAAAGAGGAAGTTTCTTAGATAACTCTGTATTTTTTAAACTATTTTTCAGAATTGCTCTTTTGCCTGTACAGTCGTTGCATTAGCCAAACCCTCACATTCTAATCTTCCTTCCTTTGGAGGGCAGTTGATCTAGCTGTGTTTTACTCTTCCCTTTGGCCAGCTTTACCATGTGAAACACTGAATTTACACAATAAACCTTTATTCCTTAAGACATACGCCTTCCATAGCTTTGACCTTGGTCTCTTGTTTTTAGCTAGTCAGTTGACTTCCAAGGAGGATTGTGAGTTCTTCCTACTGGACATTATTTGGAGGAGCTTTCCCCATATTCCCCAACTTCTGTTCAAAACTTATAGTGGATCCACACTACTCTTCCTTCTTTGTAAACGTTTTGCCCTACAGGGTGAAATTGCGCGTGCTTTTTATCATGATAGTTTAATGGCAGCTTTTGGTACTATTAGTATTTTTGAAACTTCACTTACAGTTATGGGCCTAAAATTAGGTGTAATTCACTAGTATTAAATAATCCTAACCACTGATAAACTTGAGACACAGAGATCTGAACTGAGTGTTTTAGAAGTCTCTGTTTGGTATGAGTGTTTCACCTTTTCTTTAAATTAATTTTCTTTAAATTAATTTTGTTACCAAAAAAGTCAGTTTCAAATTATGGAAAAATACGCTTGCTGTTTGTACAGTTTCACACACATCTTAAAATCAGCGTAAAAGGTATTCTCTGCTTTGGAAATAAGAGGTTGTTTGGGTTTTTTTAATGTGAATAATAGCCAGATTACATTTAGACTGCAATTGTAGATGTGGTTCCCACTTGGCAATGAACAGTGTAAGATTTGCTCGTTTGTTTGTAACTGCATGTGTGCAGGGTATGCACACTGTTTGCTAACACCTTTCCTGACAGCCGCGATAAGCTGCCGAGGCTGGCGAGAGAGTTCACCCAGCAGAGGGTGAGAGGATGAAAGGTTGTTTTATGAAATGCAAACTGAGAAGCTATAACATAAACCAAACTGCTCTCAAAGAAGTACTGTTTCCTGCCTACATCTACACAACTTTATACTTTTAGGCTGTAGTCTACATGTTATGCAAATAATAATCACTCAGTTTCCATCTGAACATTAACAGTGGAGAAGGACTTGAGTCCTGGTCTCCCCAAGATCCATTCTGCCTGATAATTAGGTCACCTCTAGGTCATCTTTCGTATTTGTTAAATGAAAAGAGAATCGTGCTTAGGAGGTCTGATAAAAGCTGTGAGATTGTAATTAGTGAATATTTAATAGTTTTCTGCTGTGGCACATCCAGTATCTCTCCTTTTGACTGGTGTTGGGAGGTACCTGATGCATCAAGGAAGTAGTGAAAATCAATTGCAGTGAACCTAAATTGCAAAAAAAAAAAAAAAAAAAAAAAAAAAAGTAAATGTTTCAAGCAAAGTTCATGGAATGGTGTCATTTTTAGATTCTGAATGAGAAAAACAGAATTTCAAGTCTCCACTAGCGAGGAAGGCATCAGTGTGAGTTCAAACATTCACATGGTAAAAACTGTGTAAAGTGCTAAACCCTAAAAGTTTCTACGACGTTGGGAATTGTTACTGATTCTAAAAAGTAAACAGTTTATTTCAGGTCTGTACAAAAATAACTAAGGAATTAAATCTCTTTGAATTCAACTGTCTCAGTATTTCACGTTTTTCCTCTGGTCTGTAAAGTAAATTCTTTACTCTTTGTGAGTATTTCACTGAAAGATTGGTAGGAAAACTGGAACCTTTGTTAAAATTGGTGAAGATCTCTGAAAATCAGCGTTACTGTCTTTTTTTTCAATCTCTCCAATATTCCTTCTGTCTCCTTCTAATCACGAGTCTCAGACTGCACAGCTATTCAGTAAATAGTCATCCATTTTTTTTGTTCTTATTATCTACAGTGTTTTCTTGGCTTCCAAAAGACCACAATAACTCCAAACACCCTTCATCTCTCCTCTCTCTTCTATTTCTTTTGTGATTCCATCACTTGCTGTGTAATTTGACTCTTTTCATTCTTGTTCACTTATTTCTTGTATATAATCTAGCATGATTTTGGACTTCTTATGGGTTCCCAGTACTTCCATATCTTCCCTTCTCCCATTCTCCTACAATCTCATCTCTTAGATGGTTTTATCAAACCCACAGCTCTTAATTTTCACTCTTTCCCTAATGCCAGCTTTAATTGCTGATTAGTCCTCTTTTATTTTTTCAACCACCTTCGTGCTCTGTTCCATGCTGCCCCATAAAAATCTGCAAATCCACTATGGCTGTTGCTGTGCCTGAAGTTCATGTCCATGTGGGGTGTACAGCAAGTTCAGCACTGACTAATCCATGCGTGGACTGAAACTTGCATTTATAGTAACTGGGAAAGCTTTGTTTTTCCTTGCCTTCTGCTCTTTCCCGCTGTGTGTTTGCCTGATCTTTTTATGCCACACATGCACAGTGTCAAATCTAATGGGGCCTTAATTTAGGCATCTACATGTTACTGTAATTAATTAATAACTCCATCCTTTGTTAATTTTGACAACTGCTAAGAGGCTGAAGGGCAATTGTACTGCTAACCATCTGTACAAATGCAAAAATGCAAAAGACTGAAGATTGTCCATGGAAGGCAGGTTCTGCAGGCTGATGAACATAGTGAACTGGTCTACATTATTCAGACATTCGTTTTTCCCTAATAGATATAACCTCTATTTTAGGGACAACAAAAATAGTACTTTTATTATGACAAGAATTACCAGTAACCTTCAAAAGCTAAAGGATATTGAAGCAGGAGAGCCAGCTCAATGTTCAGGGCAGTAAAGTGGGAGAGCTCTTTCTGTACTGAATAAGAAGGAGAGGAGAATGTCTGTGCCTTTGACTTCAGTAACAGACTTTCTTACTCAATAGCTATGTTTGTATTTATGAGCTTTCTGAGTTCCTTCTGAGTCACCCACATGAAGAGTTTTCTTACTAAAACAAAACAGAACAATGAAAATTATTTCCTTCTCCCCTCTGAATAAACATTCAGTTAGATTAATCAATTTTAATTTTATTTGTACCTTAACAATGTATTTCCTGTTTGTTACACCACATAAAAGAAATTGTACTTTATCTTACATTCATTTATGTCCTTACTTATCCGTCAATGTTTTTTGAACTCTTCAAATAACTCAGGAAAAGTTTTCTATATTTTCTAATTTTTCGTAATAACCTGGTTCCAATGGCTTGATTGAGTAGACCAGAAATTACTTCATTATTCTCCTTCAGAGAAATACTTAGATATAGACACTGATTGGGATGGTATACAAAGACAGTCATGCTTACAATGTTACTTCATTGTCTCTTTGTACTTTATTCTCTGTCTGTTTTGCATCTGTTAATGTATTTTCCTGGTCTTGTCCTTGCCTGGTAACCTCCAGGGGGGCAGAGATTGCTAATTTGTTCAGTATTTGCACAGTAACAGCACAATAGTTTTCTGTTCTATGACTCCAGCATTCTGACAATAAAATAACAACAAAATTGCATGGAATCCTAGTTACA
>NC_046224.1:32377165-32452165 GCF_009819885.2 Catharus ustulatus
GCTTAAGTAAAACCATAACTTTCTTCTTTTCCTGTTGACACCACTTACTTAAGGATAATTAAAAAAAAAATACTGCAAGTTCTATAATCCTATTTTGCTACATTGCATTCTTAACTGAATGTAATTTTTACTTGTGTAGGCACATGGAACAGTTTATAAACCAGTGGGTCAAAGTTGGTCCTGTGACCTACTTGGGAAAAAAACAGAAAGAATAAAACAATCATGGTATCTATACTGATAATAATGTTCAGAAGTACGAACCTGAGGGAAAAATATAGAATATTTAAACTCTATAGCAGAACTTGTGAGCATCTTTGAAGAACAAGCATTGTGTATATCAGGCTGCACTAACCACATTCTGGTGGTGTTTGTGATGCATAGAGTCATCTGCCCATCCTGATATTAATTTTCTCAAGTGCTAAAGTATCCCAGAATGTAAATTAGCACCTATCTGTATACAACAAAGTGGTTAGCACAGTTTTGCTCCTATGTGGATTCATGCCACTAAAAGCTTCTCTTAAACACCTTATTCTGTTCTTTTTGAGCTGCTTTTCACAGCTTTTAAAGAGAGGCCAAAAATCTGTCTTCATGCTGTTTATGTGATTAGATAATGCAAAATATTCTTTAACCTATTGTTTTTACATCATTGAATTGCAATGGATACGTGTGAAATATTTCACTGCAAAACTTAATTATACTTTTATTCAGCAGCCCTTACCCTTCATGAACACAGTTTCCAAACTATTGCCCGATCTGTCTGTGCACTGTATTTGTTGAACACCTAGCATGATGTGCTGTAACCTCTGATTGGAGTTTTCCCTCCTCTTTAATGGTTTCCTTAATAAAATAACAAAATAACGAAAAAAGAAAAATCTGTTAACAAGGCCTGTACTCCCTAATTGTTTCTGTATAATGCAATGAGCAAATATCTTACTCTGTTTCTTGCTTTTTAAGATTAACTGTGCTAAGTGTCCTAAGGGCTCTTCTTAACCTTCCTGATCTTAAAGGCCCTACTACCTGAGGCTTAATAGACAAACTTCAGTTTGAAGGAGAAGAGGGGTTTTTGGCAATATAAGAAAAGAATGGCCCAAAATATCAAATATTTTTTTACACATAGCCCAATGATCAGAAAAGTGCTGTAAGGGCTAACTGTAACTTCCAACAGTCCCTGTGATGTGAATGAGATGTGAAAGATTCCTCAAGGCAGAAAGGGCCTTTTTTTATTTCTCCTTTCCCAAGGATGGCCACTAATTGCTTCATCTCTCCCTCCTACAGGTTGGAAATAATTGCATAATGATCACAAAATCCATTTTTTTCCATATCTTTGTTGTTCTCAATCAATGCCTCTCTTGCTTCTTAAGCTGGGCTCCAAATTTTTTTCAGAACCTCAGACAGTACCTACTTTCTCCTTGTTTTTTTCAAAATGTGCAGAGTGCATCAAGGATAAAATTTCAGTCTGTACTCCCTGTACTGTGCCAGGATATTGTGTCTCTTTGTCAGTCAGTCAGTGACTTCCTAGCTGGAAGCCACAGCCTTTGGTGCACTGCAAGTGCAAACCAGGGTTAAGTGCCTGGAGCTAGACAAACCCTTCAGAAATGTTTCTTAAAGCCAAAAAAAAGTTTTAAAAGATGAAAACTGCTCTGAGAGGCCAAGTGTTAAATCTAAAATGCCCAGCAAGTCCAGGGATATCCTCAGTTCCTTCTCTGAGGAACCTGAGAATGGTAACCTGACTTACTGAGATACAGGCAGTCCTTTCAGTTGTGAATTATTGTAATTCACCAACACTTTTATCCACTGTTGCTACATCCAAAAAGAGTATAAAGAAAAAACTCCTAACTCTGTATTTAAAAAAATAATTTATAAATTTTGATCCTTAAAATCCAGTGAAAAATCTGTGGCCAAATGACTCAAAAAACTCCAACAGAAAACCATTGGTAGAATCTGATAAAAAAGATGCAGAAAAGCCCGATAAAATATTAAAAAATAGAAGTACAAAACTTCATTTAGTTTTACAGTCAAGGTTACTTTTCTTAAAAGGTATGGGAAGCAGCACTATCCTCTTATAACCATTTTTATTTCCTAAGTAGTAAGGGACAAATTATAGAACTTGGCTGAACATGTGGAACATTATTTCATTTTTACTACTTTATATTTAGGCATTTACCTTACAGTTTTAGCAGTTTGGACTTGAAAGGCAATTTTTTAGGAATTTTAAGCATGTTAAGCACTCTTCTTAAAATTTGGAGTATTACTTTGATCAAAAACTCTGCAATTCTGCTTCAATCTCAGATGACATACTTAGGAGCCAACTGGCAGAACTGGGCATAGCCCTATTTAGTGCTATTAATATTTATCATTAATCTGATAGTAAGTTATTATAACCTAAGTCTCCTATTAAAATCTAACCATCCTGTAGGTCTGCAATTTTTTTCTTTTTTTTTCTTTTTCTTTTTTTTTTTTTTTTTTGCCTTTGTTGCGACATGTTTTAAGAATGTAAGAATACTGTGGAAGGAAAACCAGAGAGAGTGTTCTATGTGTTTTGTTCATTGCAGTTTTGGACAGAGGCAGCCAAGGTGGCTATCCTGAAATGTGATGAAAATAGGTATTGTTTCATTTTTGTGTAAAAAATCTCTTCATATGTTTGATGATACTTCAAATTATTTGGTATGCTTCAACTTTTGTTCTGTTAGGAAAAGCAGAGGACACAAAACTTCTACCAGAAAACAAAAGACTTATTGGAGAATTCTTTCAGAAGTTTTTGAATATAAATAGTCTTTTCATTTCACTCTAATTTCTTCTAACTTCTGTATATGACAGGGCAGATGCAAATAATTTTCCAAATAGACATTTTGCTGAGCAACTCTATGATCCCAACTCTGTCTGTTTATTCAGTTTCATCATGTCTCCACCTCCCATAACCATGAAATCATGATATTACACTCCAGTTAATATTTCTTTATTAGTTGCAGTAATATATTTCATTTTCTTGTTTGTTTTCCTGTTTTCTGTATCATGGGGTAGGAGTTCTTATCTGAAAAATGAAGCTTTGATTTACTCCATAAACATCTGTGTTTGGCATATTCATTGGAAAATTGATCTAGCTGTGATTTTTCACCCACACGATGTAGCTTCAAGCTCAGTCTATTAAGCTACTTTATTTCAGATAGCTACTTTGATATTGAGATCTTGCCTGCTCTTGCCATTGAAGCTGTTCAGCTGTTGTCACTGACGTGACATTTCTGTTTGTAGGTCTGATGGAGGCTTAGTGCCCTCAAGTGATGCTGTTCATATTGATCTTCATTGTTTTCTTACTGACCCAGTACCCATAAATAGAAAGATTTCTGTGTTCACCTCTTCTCTATTTCTCACCTCTTTTCTGAATTGAAGTTAAATGTCTCCCTGACTGTCCTGAATGTTTAGTCTAGGTGTGTCTTCACACATTTCCAGGTTTGTCTCTTACATTTCTTTTTCCACATTTCCAAAGATCTATAATATGTGTTAGAGCACCCCCTGCCTACTGATTCTTCTTTGACCATTGTGTGTTTCAAGATCTCATGGCAGAATAAATTGAAATGTGAGTTCTTGTGTTGAATGAACAGATTACAAGAGCTGGTGCTGTTAGCTCTCACTTGCCATCTGAGACGAATTTCAGCTCGGTGAGTACTTCTTTCCTGTATTAAGTGGTAAAGTAAAAGCTGACCACAGTGATCATTGTTTTGAGTTTCAACTGGACAGAGTAAGGAAAAGATTCTTGCAGCAATCTTGGCTGGTAGGTAGTAGCCAACCAGCCTGGCTGTGACAGAAAAAAAGGGGCATGTTGTCACATATTTTCCTCCCAGATTACTGTTCCAAACTCCATCTGCATTCTGCTAACTTCCTCATGCAATGGGCAAAATATGATTGCAAAATAAATTTGCAAAGCAGTAGAGATAGATTTTTCAAATGTTTTGTATTCCCATTACTCCCTAGTTTAATGCTCTTTTTTTTTTTTTTATTTTTTTCACAGACCCTCGTCATTTGTTAATTCAATTTCTCATTTGTTTTGAAAAATTAATATTCAGGACCAAGTCACATATTATTTCCAATTGTTGCAATAGATGAGCTATTGAAAGATGAGGTTGTATAAAACATTGGTTGTGTTTTTTGTTGTTTTCTGTGAGAAAAATGTTTTTTGCTTGTAAGTATCATCATAGATTTTCCACTAAAATTTCCTCTTACTAGTCACTGGTCCTGATACAGAAAATATGAGGACAAACAAAGTCTCTATTATTGGGATTTAAGATTTAGCTATCATAATTCTTATTTTAACATTATGAAACCTCACTGGAAACGTTTATTGAGAGTGTGACTCTTGCAGCATAAACCAAGTGGTCAGACTTAAGAGGGAATGTGATTTTCATAAATAAAAAGAAGTGTTCTGACTATAAAATTGGAAACCAGAAACTTGTAGCTGTTACATTACCTAACTGAACAGCTATAAAGTTTAACATGTAATAATCTAAGTAAGTAAACTTGAATTTAGGATGCAGTTTAGAGTTTGAAGAGATTTGAAGGTCATGCCTTATTAGAATTGTCACACATATTTTTTTAGTAGCAATATCACTTCTTATTAGCCAAGTTTCTCACATAAATTTGTATTTATACAGAATTTTCAAGCTTGAAGTGTTCCACTACAGCTTTGTTTGTTATTCCGCCTACTATCACAGAGCCCTGAGTTGTGCATTGTGCATCAAAACATATTCCATTCTTTCAGAGTTCTTGGGGAGGAAATACGATGTAATTCATTATGCCCTGAAGATAAACAGTACCTCTTGACCTTTTCAAGAAAAGTTGCAATATTTTCTTATTCCAGAATGTAATATTGTACTGAGCCGATATCAATGTGATAAGATAAATGTTTCCTTTTCTAATGTAAACCAGAGTGCACTACATTTATATAAAAATCTTGGGGGATACCCAAAGCCTCCAGATAAAAAGGGGCAGCTTGGCTATTGTAGGTCTGCATTTTTGAATTCTCAGTCTCAAAGCACAAAGGGCAAACTGCAGCCAGTCTTGAAGACAATGGCCATTTTTCAGAATGAACAGATTTTTGCATTGCCCTGTTTAGGATTCTCCTAAAGAATTTTCAAGCAAATTTTTAAAAGTATGGAATATGTTACCATTAAAAAAGAAACCAAACAAAAGCCCACAAAAATAAAGATTATCTGTCTTTCTTCTCAGTACCAGGATCCTTTGAGCTCTCCTGGTAAAACCTGTAAGTCAGTGCTACACTATGTGTAGTTAACTTGCTTTTTTCAATACTCAGTATTTGAGGAAATGAAAGGCTAATGAGGAGAATTGTTTTATCTCTTGTCTTTTTCTGTATTCTCTGCTGTCGTTCAGAGCGCAGTTTTCTTCAGCCCCTGTTCTTTATTTCTCCAATTGCACATGGCACATTTCTGATTGATGAAGTCAGTTATGTGCAAATGTGGTCACCACTTTGGAGAGGGCTCTGAACATGGCACTTTCAGCTTCCCTTCTGCCTGTAAGACAATGCCCACGTCCAAAGGCAAAAGCGTATTTGACCTCATGGGCTTTACCCAACTGTTAGTACAGAGTCCCAGTCTCTTCTTTCCTGGCAAGTCTCTCTTCCAATGGCCTCATTTATCTTTGTATGTTAAATGCTTCTGTATGCAGGTCTGCTTATCATGTGGCATGTAAAAACCCTGTTATTCATGTGTATTCGATTCACAGAAAAGAGTAACTTTAACTGCAGCTACTACTACATATAAAATGACATGGTATATTTTAAAATCACTTGATTATTATTGCTTCTGCTCCTACTGCATTTGGAACTTCATAAATATTCTGAACACTTAATACTGTAAGCAAAATAATACTGTTGCACTACAAAGCAGTAACATCTTTGAACCCCTTCCAGTTGAAAGTAAGACTATTCCAAACATACTAATCACAGCATATAAATTAGATTCAGTAGGGATTAAAATACAGGAGAAAAGAGGAGTTAAGAACAGGGGTAAGAACAAATGAAGTATCATTACATCGGTCTATTTTACATAGGTATCATGTTAATTTTTTTTTTTGTACTTTTTATTTATTATTTTTATTTATTTAAACTTAAGCAAGAGTCTTAAAATGTAGAGACAACATTTGTAAAGATTAAGGTTAGTATTAGGAAATTAACTGAAGAAAGTTTTCAGAGAAGACTTTTAAGTTCTTGAGTGAAACAGAGATACGAGTGAAGATGAGGCTACTATGTTGGGCAATGTAAGGAAGCCCTTGGAGTCACCAAGGGAAGAAGACAACCATAATAAGAAAAGAAAGGCTGACAGATCAGAAGAAAAAAATGTAGACAAGGTTCTTTAGGCAGTCACATTGACTAGAACTTTAAGAATAAAGGATTCAATTTTGGTTTGAAAACAAATGGTGTGTTCACCAGGGAGCCAAGCAGAATGTATGAACTAGATATTCTCTACACCAGAAAAGAAGTACAATAATTTCACGATTATAAGCCGCACCATTTTGACTAAAGTTTTGGTCTGTACCTGGAAGTGCGGCTTGAATCCCGGAGTGACTTATGTATGAACGATTTTCAGAAATTTTCAAACCCGGAAGTGAGAACCTGCAGCAGCAACGAGCCGAGCCGGAGCCCACACAGCCCCAAGCGACAGGGTGGTGCTGCCGATCTGAGCCCGTGATATTTCTCTGTATTTTTTTCGGTGTTTTCAGTCTTGTGCGGATGAGTTGCTGCCCTGCTCTCCACCCACCCAAGTGGCTGAGCGGCTACTCGGCTCTCCACCCGCCCAAGTGGCTGCCCTGCTCTCCACTCGCCCAAGCGGTTGCCCTGCTCTCCGCTCGCCCAAGTGGCTGCCCGGCTGTGAGGCTGAGTGGCTGTTTAAAGGCAACGTGAATCCGTTGGAAATGCTTGTAAAATGACCGCACTATTGTTCGTATCTTTTTCCGCTCGTAAATAAAACTTGCAGGGTGCGCTGCCGCAGCTATTGTTTGTACCTTTTTTTCTCTTGGAAATAATGTTTCCAAGGTCGGCACCTGCCAGTAAACCCCGCAATTCCACAATTCTGTTACTAATTGGCAACTTTATGAAAGTTGGACGAGGATCCTCGCTGCGAACAAAAATGCGGCTTACAATCTGGTGTGGCTTATATATGGAGGAAAAACGAAACATTGCCGACACCCTGGAAGTGCGGCTTATAATCAGTGCGGCTTGTAATCGTGAAATTACTGTATTTGTAAACTGATGAGGTTTAGAGGCAAAGAACTTAGATTTTGTGTTAGCAGATGTGCAGTCACGCATCTTACTTAGATACTGTTCTCTCTTTGATTCCCACATTTAAGACAGTTCCACGTATCTGTAGTAAAGACAGTACAAAATTCTTCCAGCTTAAAGGTAGTTTTTAGAATATATATTGCATATATATGTATTTAAGTTTATGCAGTCTGTATTCCATAATAAAAGAGCACACTAAGGCAGAAATGGTATAAATTACTCAATGGTGTTTACCACTAAGTCTGTTACTTACCTCCTTGCTCATTGTTGGGGATAGTTAAACGATCTGTATCAAATTTGTACTGCAGCTGTCAGTACCTGCAAGCATGTAAACAGGCAGGTAAGATTTCTAGAAGGCAGATGACTGTGGGACTAAGAGGACTGCTCTAATTAGCATAATCAGTACAAGAAATGAAGAGTAAAAGAGCATGAAAATAGAATTACAGTAATTTCACGACTATTAGGCGCACCGGATTATAAGGCGCACTTCCAGGTTTCGGCAAATTTCCAAACCTTTTCCATATATAAGGGGCACCGGATTATAAGGCACAATGTTTTTTTGCAGTGAGGATCCGTGTGCAACAAAGTAATCAATAAGTAATGGAATCACAGGAACCCCGCCGAGCCCTGCCGGGCCATACGGAGCCGCATGAGCCACTCTGAGCCACATGAGCCCTTCCAAACTGCGCGGGGCCGCACGGCTTGGCTCGCAGCTCACTGCTCAACTCGCGGCTTGCACTTCTGGGTTGTCGGCAAATTTCTGAACTTTGTCCATATATAAGACGCACTGGATTATAAGGCGCACTTCCAGCTTTCAATCAAAATTTTAGGCTTTAAGATGCGCCTTATGGTCGTGAAATTACAGTAATTTCACGACCATAAGGCGCACCGGACTATAAGGAGCACCCCCCCGGGAGTCAACAAAATTCGCAACTTTGTAGATCATAGTGCACCAGACTATAGGGCGCACTTTTTTTTTGCAGTGAGGCTCCGCCCCCAGCTCCTCCTGCGCGGTTGTTGGCCGAGGTCCTGCCTCAACCCGGCAGCCATTGGCCCCCAGGCCCACCTCTATCCGGGAGGGGGGGTGCCTCAGGCCCCCAGGCCCGCCTTCACCCGGCAGCCATGGGCCCCCAGGACTGCCTGGACCCAGGAGGGGCGGTGCTGCGGGCCCCTGGGCCCACCTCCAGCCAGCTGCCGTGGCACTTCTGGCTCCTCCCACCGCTCACAGCTCACACTTCCGGGGTGGCAAATTTTGCAACTTTTTACAACAGATAAGGCACACCGGATTATAAGGCACACTTCTGGGTTTGAGGGAAAATTTTAGTCAAAAGGGTGCGCCTTATAGTCGTGAAACTACTGTACTCTACTTCTGTACTTCTTGAAAGGAGGGAGTAACAGGCTGCATTTAGTAGCTTCTGCAGCTGACTATGCTGGACTTCCCCTGAACATAGAAAAAGGGCATTTTAATCTCCAAAACCATCCATCTGGCATCTTCCATTAACATTAAGCAGAAAAAAAAGAAAATAAAAGAGGGGAAGTGTTGTTGTTCAGACTGTTCAGACTGTTGTATCTTCCTTGAGGATTCTACAGAAATGTTAGCCTTGGTGGAAGGTGTCCCAGTCAAAGTAACATCTCTGCACACTACATTCTTGTGTCTCATGGCAGAACAGGGTTGGTCTGTGCCTTGAATTTCACTGTAGCCTTGCATTTCTTCTTTATGAGACCAAAGGGTTTGAAATCTGTTTGAAATCTGTGTACCTTTGGATATTGCTTGAAATTAGCTACAGTGTGAGTAGATATGAGAGATTGACAGTTGAACACACATAATAATTAGCAAGGGCAGGATTTAATTGCAGCTAATTTGTACTGGTTGAACACCCCTCCATATGAAGATATTTTATATTCAATTATATTTGTAATGTTCTGGACAATCAACATATGGTAAAATTTAAAAGTATAAGCATTTAATCTAACACAGATTTGACCTGTCCCTTCTTCCTTTGCTTGTCAGAAGCTTTTATTCCTTTCTGCATTTCAGAAATGCAACTCTGGATACAGGACCAGATAGCCTCCTGTGTTTGGTCCTTCTAATTATTGGAATTTGAGGATGCATTAAGGATTGTCACGTGAAATGTTGAATTACCTCTGTTTCCAAAACCTTCTTTTTACTTGAGAAAGTCAGGAAACTTGCTGCAGCTGTATTGGAGTGTGGATGAATGCATATGGTCTGTGACAGGTTAGGTACAACACCATAATTTATGACTGTGAATGCTAAATTATTAAATCTTCTTTTCTTTCGAGTAGAAACTTTCTTTACATTATCTTTCATTTTCGATTTTTATAAAACTATGTTGTTGAAGCTTTAGGTGTCATTGTTTTGTCTTCTTATTAAACCTAGGGAAACTGAAACTAAATCAAAATTCTGCTGTGGCATAAATAATATGGGGTAATATGTTTGCAAAACTTTAAAAATATGGTCTAGAGCAGAGATTAAATAAGGATATGCAACAGAGGCACGTGGTTCTCAAAAACGCAGAAATGTTAAGAAAACTTTGTCTGAAAAACTTACAGCCTGGAAAACAAATGCTCAGGTTGCTACAACTTGCATTTGCCAAAATTTCAGCAATCACTTCTTCCAACAAATTTAATGATTGGTGAAGGTGAAAATTCCTGCAGGCATTGCTCTTAGGGTTTTTTTGAACTTTAACTTTGTTGCAAAATGTCTACTTTGGAATGCTATTAATTCACATGTAAATAATTTTAAATGGGACTCATGATATATCTTGCCTTGCAAGATGATGTAAAAGCTTGCGTGAATACCATGTATTCATATTTCAAAGGATGGTGCCTATTAGGTCACTTTGGAGTCTACCAATGTTTTTTATAAAAGGCAGACTATCTATACTACTTAAACTGTGTCAGACTAGTCAGAGAAGCACTCCCTTGGAAATTAAGGATGTCAATTTAAGTAAAATTGATTTTTTTTCTTGAGTAGCATAATCATCTCTAGTCACTAAAATATCTATTTTCAGTGATACTCTGATTACTATATGAGTCTTTTAATACCTTCAAGTCGGGAAGAAATTTAATTTCTCTTCAACGTTATTTCCATTGTTTTTATTTTGGTGCTATTCTCTTTGCACTTGTAAAAAAATTCTAAAAATTTTCCTTAATGTATGGTTTTAGTCCTTCTGTGATTCAGCTTTTCTCTGTCTTTTATAGCTATGAAGGAGTAATTCAGTTATTCTTCAGAGAGACAGAAAATCTCTAGCCAGAATCTTCCCAGATGCTGGTGCAGAAAAATCTAAAGAAAAGTACTACTGATGATTAAATTGTTCTTAAATAAATTCCTAACACTTTTCATTTTCACAATATGTTTTTCCTGAAAAATTTAATTTTCATAGTATCCTTAAAATAAACAAACAAAATCCATAATATTGCAAAAATCCCTTAAGTTCTTGACAGTAGACGTTTTTGGTCTTTTTACTTGTTTTTGTGCAAATGCCACTGGTGATACACCAAAGCCTTTGGAATGCTCTCTGTCATCTCATTCCAGAGTCCCAGTCACCTTTGCTGAGTAACCCACTTGCTTCTTTGCCAGTAGCAGATGGAGTTCAGTCCCAGCACTGAGATCTGGGGTTCTCCTGGAGTTGGTGACTAACCTGAGCTCCAAGGAAATTACTTTCTTTAGAGCCTTTGTCAAATTACCTAACTCTGAAAACTCAGTCTTAAGTGCCTAAAAATGATGATGAGAAATACTATCAACCAGATTAGTATTTACAGAAATTATTATATGCTACTATTTTTTGATTTGACTGATGGTGACTCTGGAAGCTTTGGATGCTTTGGGTTTTTTACCACTGCTTCTTTGATGAAAGAAATTAAGGTTTTTCATAAAACAGTGTCTATTGTCCAAATTTTTACTTTCGTCAGTAGAGATCATCCCAGATGCATAACGTGTCCAAATAAAACTGGCACTTAAAACTCACCAGGAGATACACCATGGGAGGATGCAGCAGTTCAGAATAAAAGGAGTCTTGATTCCACTGCCTTAGAGTGTCTGCTCTCTCTCACATTTTTTCCCAACCTGTTCAGATATGAAATTAAAGTTTGACAACTCTCACAAGTCATCCCAAAATCAGAACACAGCTGCTTCTGCCAAGAGAGACTCCAAAACAATATGTGGCTCAACTGTTTTGAGGACATTTGATCTTCACTAGTAAATTAAACATGGTTCCTGGATACTAAACTGAGCAGTTTATAGGCGGTGAAGCACACTCTTGAGCTAATAAGCATTTTAGTCCCCAGAATTGGGAATGCTGTACCCAATCCCATAGTCGCATTGGTCCTTGGAAAAGTCTGACTGCAGAGGTGTGCCAGGGCATAGCTTGAGAGAGTGTGGGTCAGCACAGGTAAAAAATACATGCCCAGAGCTTGCTGGTGCAGAAAACCACATTCTCAGTCACTCCCCAGTTTTCAGTGTAGAGCTGGTAAAAGTGATATTGTCATCTTGTCTTTTTCAGTAATGCACTCCCTATTTTTTGTAACTATACATGAAAGTGCTTGCAGGGTTCATGTCTTAGTGTTATTAATGAAACTGGGGATTGCTGGAGAAGAGGGTGAGAACCTCTGGCATTCATCTAAAATCAAAGATTGTTTCACCTGCTGGCCATAGCTCTTTCTTCAGGTAGCAGCATAAGCTTTATGCCATAAACTGTGCTCCAGAAAGTATTTCAAAGCCATTCCAAAGTCCTCACATGAAATAGTTTCTCTCCTGTTTTTATTCTTCAGTCCACTGTCCTATGGCATAAGAAGAGCCCTGGGAATTAGAGTAGACGAATAGGCATTATCCAGAAGGCTTTCTCACAAAAGGCAAGGCCTTCTGACTAAAAATACTGTAATACTATGATGTCTGTCATGTATTTTTTCTCAAATCTCAGAGAAAAATTATCTACATTTCATCCTGCAAAGTAAAAAAATCCATCTCTAAAAGATGGCATATAATTTTAAAAATGACAGATAAATTAAAGTTTATTGTAGATTGTAACACTGCACTAGTAATGAGATATTTAGTCAGGAATAGGTCCATGTTTTGTTTGATACTTGAAACTCATGGTATGAAGAAGTTATGCTCTAGTAGGATGGATAAATGTTCACAGAGAATATCACTGCATCTTGCCTAGTAAATTAAATTAAAAGGCAATGTAGTTACAGTTTTCTGAGGTATAAAATGTACCAAGAAGGAAAAGGCAGGTATTGTAGAAAGGAAAATCTGGAAAATACTTCTAGGACATGAAATCTGAACTCTGTGTAATGTGTAAAAAGGAATGCTTTTAGAAGAGAAGACTAGTGATGAGCTTAGATAATAGTAAGTTGATGACATGACAGAGAACTGAAAAAATAAAAGTTGATTATTAAGTTTTGATTTATGTAAAGCAAGTTGAATAGCAAGCAATAGTTGAAGCAATAGATGGAGTAAAATTTATATCTAAATTTAATTTCCAACATATTTGATCATGCACTAGGTAGCCATGCTTTCTTCTTATGTGCATGATAGTGATAGTGATTATGTAATGTATGCTCCATGGTTCAGAGGAAATTTTTACAGTCTGATGCCAGAAAAGACTTTAACTGATGTGAAGTGTTACATATGTTTGGCACCAACATAACTGGGTGTGTCTGCTTTTGCAAATGTATTTAAAGGTGATAATGCCCCTGAGCATATTTATGATTATAATTTTTTGATTAGCTTGCTGTTTAGGAAGATTACTGTGGATGTCAAGGCAGTATAAAAAGGATAATTTCTTCCTGGGTGAGCTTGATGAAGTGCGATAGAAACATCTACCTTTCAATTCAAATGCCTAACCTGTTGCATTGCTCATGCATATTACTTGGGAATTCCTTGCACAGTTGCTATCAGTTCTCCAGCACCTAAATGCCCTGGGAATTGCAAAATATCTTTATTCCTCTTCTGCAAAACAATTTTAATAGCTTCAGGTCTTTTCTTTTTCATCCCTGCAAGTTTCTAATCATAAAGAGTGTGCTTCCTACTAGATGTCCTCACAAGGACTGAAACTGGGATGAGGAGCCTGAGGACATTTGCCTGTCTCTTTATACTTGCATTTTAGCTTAAAATTAAAGCTCTTTGTCATTTCACTCTTTTTATAATCTTCACTCTTAAAAGTCCCCGAAGTGGAGAATGCTTTCTCAGTAGCACTGTCTACACTGACTGTTAAGGCTACCCTTCAAAACATACAATTCATTTGCCAACTACAGCAAGAACCTCAAGATTGGTATTCTTCAGAGACAGAGGTCTGTGTGTTGGATTGTGCCTGCTAGATTATCATGAAATGTGCCAAAAAGTTAAAAGGTAGACGAGCAGTGCAAGAGAAAAGCTGAAATTATAATAATTCAAGCAGGTCAGAGTAGACCGCAAGCACAGATAGCACTTACATATTTTATATAAACATATAAACCAATTTGTGATCATGGAACAGAGGTTCCTCTGAAGTCTCATTGTCCACACTTTGTACCAGATTTTAGTGATCAGAATTATTCCAAGGAGTTTAGATCAGACCTTTTGTTTCCAGCACATTACCCAGTGCTACCATTTGCATAATTTGCTTCTTTATCTCACATAAAGACAAGTTTTTACTGGTTTTTTTTTTTGTTTTTTAACTGAAGATCAAACTCCATTTCTGTCTTCAAAATATGGTTTCTCAAAAGTCTTGAAAGATTGCAAATACAATTGCTATTGTTATATTGCCTCTTTACATTCAGGTTTATTGTTTCTTCCTCTAATCATTATTTTATTCAATATGTTCCTGTTAGTTTAGTTTATGTTAACTGAAGTTTTAGAAAGCATCCCACGAATATCCATAAGAAAAAATAAAATATATGTGCAGTAGGATTTCAGTTCAGCTGCTTTAGCTTAGCAATATAGACTGATTTTTAATGTGGCTGAGATTGCGTAGTGACTTTGGATCAAATTAGTTCATTAAAAATATGACCAAAAATGGGTCAGTTTGTTTTTGCTTTTTTGTGTTTGTGGAGATGTCTGACTTAAGTTGATCTAGTGGTGCTTTGGACCCTCATCCTTGCCTTATCTTTCTCTCCTCTTAGTTCTTCATTTCAGCCACATCTCTGTTGTTTCTAGTAAGAATTGTAATAACAAGAAAATCTTGTTTTCTGCTATTTTTGTGCCCATACTTGGAGGTGAGGACATAAGAATCCTGGTCAGGGGCTCTGACTGCAGTTATGGCACAGAGCATTTATTTCTAAGGCATCTCCTGTTCTGTATACACTATTTCTCTGTTCAGTCCAAAATTTCAAGGATAGTCTCATAAACACAAAAGTGGTCATGTAAGGTCAGAAAATTCCAAAGAGCAACTCTGTGTGTGCTGCTCTTGCTGATCCTCTGCTGTTAGCTCACCATGGAAACAAACCATGCTGGAGCTCCATGATATTCAGTTTATGAGAACATGGTGTTATTTGAAATGTAGCAAGGTGTTAGACATCACAGTAATCCGAACTTGGCATGCTTTCACAGGAACCACACAATCATATAAAACAGGATTGTGAGACACTTCTAAAGATCTTCTGTGTCCCAGAGCAGAATTTGTGCTCTTAACTGTTCCTTAAGATGCTTCTTGCACAGGTTCAGCCATAATGATTTTGCAGCGTGTACACAATTTATTGTGCTCCTCCACTACTCTACCATTGGAAAGTTTCTTCTTAAATTTAATTAAATCTCCCTGGATTCAGTTTAAGGCCATTTTTGCTTGTCTTTTCCCTGGAATACAATGAATTTGTTCTGTACAAAAACTTGCTGATGACTCTTACTGCTTTAGGGTTGGGGTTTATCCCTGTTTTTATGATCAGACTTCTGCTAGCCCAAATGTTGAATTTTCTCATTGATATCATTATTACCATTCTTATCTGGTTACTGGTAAAATGATCCAGCTCTTTGAACCATAGGTTCCCAAGCTGGGTACATTTCACTAACTGAGTCTAGAAGATTGAGGAAAGTAGACAAAATGTCAGTTTTGTATGACACTTCTATTTTTATATCCTAGTTGCTTTTATCATAATAATATGACAGGATTTTTTATGTCTTCAATGCATGGTTTTCATCACAGCTATATGTATTAAATTTAAGATTTCTTTAAATTATGTTCTTAGTAAGAGCAAGAACTAAAAGTCAATAATTAGAACTATTAAAACTATTTAAAACACCCTTTAAGTTTATAATTTCAAATGTGAAACCCAGTCATGATCCTTTTCTTCTCCACTGATAATCAACTGGATATTTCAATAATGGCTTTTGTGCCTTCCTCCCATACTCTAAAAGCCTGATATGACCATCTTGATAATATTTCCTTTCATGGTTCAATCTCACTCATTCCTCTGGATATGGATTTGTAAGGGCAGTGGTAAATCAAATTGTTATCATTCAAATATTTGGAGCCCTTTCAATCAGCAGCTCTTCAATGGGTATGTAATTTCTCACACTTGGATTGGCTGAAAGAGTTTGATTAGTATAATTACTGTAATTTTATTTGATTTTGGTACCATGTAGATCCATTTTCTTTGATGGGTAGTTTTGGTTAGTAGCTTGCAAGGAGGGTATCCCGATGAGGAATCTGTGCTTCTAATGCTTTGTGTCAGCACTCCTTTAATAGTGAGTGCAGAATGTAATTTAATTGAAAATAAGTTGTAAAGATAGATGTATTTAATTCTGACTTCTAAATGGCAAGGGCTATTTTAGGGTAAAATTGTTTTGGCATTTGTTCTTCACATGTTATTTTACCTCTTTGTATTACTTAACAAAACTAATAAAACTTCAGATCTGTCCTCTCAAACTTAAGTTTCTATTCTGGGAATCTTGTTGTTGACCAGAACAAAATGATTGAGTACATGCTTCCGTCTGGTTTGTATCTGCCTCACTTCTTGGTTTAGTTTATATCTTGGTGGTGATTATATTTTAATAATTTTATTAATAATCTTCATGATTAATTCATTGTCTTTAATTTTAAAATTTCCTTTCAGATTTCTAGCAGTTAAAACTATTGCCTTCTAACAGCCTCCTAACAGTTACAGTGCTTCCTTTGATAGTCTGCTTCTTTCCACTCCCAAAGTTGCTCCAAATTTTGATCTTAACACACGTGGGACCACCCTTGATTTGACTTGCATCAGTTCCTTTCTTATTTATAAATTATCAAATCATCTATTATTCTACCTAAGTCAAAACTACTTTGTTTCTGACTGCTTTGCTTGAAAGTAGGTTTCACAGCCAATGAGGGAATGTCTACAATGGACAGATTTGAAACAAGGTCTTTTTTAACCAACTCCTTTCAAACCCTATTGATACTTTCTACCATATAAACATAACATTATATAAACTTATAATAATTTTAAGGATTTTTTTATTTCTGGCTTCACACATGGTATAGCTGTATTGATTGTTCTTCTTTGCCTGCACACTTAAATAGGTTTTATATATAAGTTAGCAGATTTTCATTGGAAATAGATCGTACCAGTTTTCATGTGGAAGTCTGGTACGTGTCACCGTTACCACATTATTTTCGTGTAGAATTAAGAGATTAGCTCTCCTGTTTAGCCATTACATGTCCCAATCTTTTAAAAATCACACTCCATGGAAGAATATAGCAGTGTCAGAATATTTGTGAGCTTGGATTGCTGGCTTTTTATGTGTGCACTGTTTTCTGGTTTTTTTTTCTTTAAATTTCATAAATTCAATCACTATGTAATGTAAGGAAGAAGGAAAGAAGTAGAGTAGATTGTTTGCTTCTGTGTGTACAAAAGGAAAGCTAAGTTCAGGCATGTGGGATGAAAGAGAGGAGATTGTCAGGTTTGAGCACAACTCTGGTGTTGTGAACCCCCCTCTCTCCTAACCCTTGAGATTTGCATTCTTCAGCTGGTTTGAGCTTTGGAGAAAGCTTTTGGATTTTCTGTCAGGTACCATGTTATGCATGGTCTGACATGGAGCCCTAATGACCAGTGCAGACTACGTCTATGGGGAAGACATTCCTGATAATGCCACCAGGAATTGAAGCATGCAACTGTTGTGGATGTTTTGTTTCTAGTTCTTGGTCAGCCAAATAATGGGCAGAGAAAATTAAAGAGTTGTTTTTGCAAAAGTCTTTAGAATCTATTAAATTGGGTTACAGGGAGAGAAGCTAAATTTGCTTTATAAAATGAAATATGTAAACTGCTAATTACTAGTGCCCTGTATTTATTTAGAATCCTTAACACAGGGGAAAAAAAGGAAGACACTAAAAAAACCCAAAAAACAACAAAAAAAACCCAAACCCAAAAAACCCCCCAAAACCCCAAACAAACATAAAAACAAAAGACCACCAAAAAAAACCCAACCAAACAACAATAACAACAAAAAAATGCCAAAACAATTAGAATGAAAAAAAATCTGGTAATTAACTATTATTTTTCACAAAACTAGTCTAATTACAAATTAGTCATGGTGAAATGAAAGGTCAATAACTACAGATGCATAATTTCTCTCTGATAGATTGCTGTTTGAAAATAGGTTTATGACAATTATGTGATTAATTTCCTTTTATTAAACAGCATTATAAGACTTCATGTTGCATTTATCATTTTATTGCTGTTACTTTTTCTCTTCAACTGGATAACATCAGGACAGAACAGAAGCTCAGGTATATTGAGGATTTCTTCTAGTGGCATTTGTGCTGCAGGGAAGACCACAACTCTGAATCAAAATCAGAGCCTCAGTATACTGAACCTGGCAGTATGAACCTGAGAGAACAAAACATACACACACCATCACCCTTGCCACCAACCAACCAACCAACCAACCAGCCAACCAACCAACAAACAGCAAAGTGCTTTTAGTCCAAGGAAATAAGAGCCATATCCAGAGACATTCTTATGCTTTCTGAACTGAAGCACTTGAGGAATGTGAGTATGTAAGTTAAACTGTCATCCAGAATGTCTCCCCCAACTTGCCCCCAGCCCTCAATGTGCTCTGCTTTTTAATTTTGAAATTCCCCAGGCATGAAGAGTTGCTGTCCTGAACAAATGGAGAATTTTCCCAGCCTTGGAAAAGCTGGTTAGCCTAGGGATCCAAGAGCCAGGCAATCATTTGCATAAATTCCTGTAGTGTTAATGTAGTAAATATTTTCAAACATATACTATGTTCACTTAATCCCACCCTGTAGGGTTAGGCTTACTACCCCAGTTCTTGTCCTCATGTCTAGCAGCCTCGTGATATGAGTACTTGGGATTGTAATATTGTTTCAAAGACTATTGTCTCTTCTTCTGGAGCATAATATAGTTTCAGACATTTTGATGTTTTCCAGGTTTGTGTTCTACTAGGCAAGACACCCCTAATCTAGATTCAGAAGACAGAAAAACCTTTTTTTTTTTTTTTTTTTTTTTGAGTATTGGCATAGTCTGATGTTGGGTTAATTGAGTGAAATCCTTCTTACGGAACATCTAGATTTTTTAGATCATGTAATTTTTGAGATAGGTGCCAATAGCCTTGGCTCTCTGGTCTACTTCTATAGGCAAACACGGTAAAAATTGCTCAGTCTATCTCTCATGGGTGAAATCAGGTTATGTGGCTTGGATTTCTGTTACATACAGGTGGGCTTTCCAGTCGGGCAGATTTGTCCTCAATTTTCTTTGTGTGGCTTAGAGAAAAAAGTGTTGTTTTCTGGTGAAAATGGGAGTTTGCCTTCTCTATCAAGGCTTTTGAAGAGGCTGTTGCTGGAAAGGAGTTGGATCATCTCAAATTCAAGATTCTTTGAATAGTGCTAACTGCTTTGCTACTCCATTTGGAAAGATGCTGTGCTGACTGACTCTGATATTCGTTAGAGAATTAGCACAATCAGTGAGAGAACAAGGTTTAGCAATATCATTTGAGTGCTGTCAGGAAGGATTGAACAATGTTGTCTTTTGAGGGTTTTGTACAACTGTAGGTAATTCCGAGATTCTTGTTGGGATCCAACTAGAGAATAGGCTCTGAGCAGGTTATAAAGGGTCAGAGGTTCTCCTGAAGTGTTTTTTATAATAAATGTAGCTATGTAATCATTTGGTTAACTTGTTATTCAACCAGTGCAGAGCAGTCTTCGGCCTTAAATCCAGCTTAGCATGTTGATACGTTTCAGTTGCATAGTGCTACCAGCGAGATGACTCTCGTTTGACATATTCAGCCACTTGGAAACTTATACATTCAGAAACTTATTTTATGTTCAGCAGGAATGTTAGGGTATGCAGTCATTTGAAAAATAAAATAGGGATTTGGAATTAGAAAAGAAAGGAGTCTGGTTGACTTCTGGCAAGTGTTTTGGTTTTGGTTATCTGCAGAGTATACACCTCTTGTCAGTATAAATAGGGAGTGCCTGTATAAACATTCTTGTTTCGCCTGTTCCACATAATAGTTTCTTGTATCATATTTCTTTTGACCTCGCTATCTGAAACCAATTACAGGAGATCCATTTGGGCTGCATCTATTTTCATAAGAAGCCCAGGCAGCAGTGTTTTTCTCAGAGATGAATATCAACATCAAATATCCTTCTGAGTGCTTTGTTATTTATGTTTCAGAGAGATTTTGTAGCCTTCAGCTCTCAAGAATGTGTCACGCTGTGCTGTTTATACATTGATGATATTAATGGGCATAGATGTCATTTTTCATTTTAACGTCTCAAATGCAACAGGCTGATAGGTTAAACATTCCTGGTTTTAAAGGAAGGATATGAGTGACATCTGTTTCCTAAAAATACACATATATTTAATTTCTAAAAACCAAAGTAATAAGTTTACCATCTTTAGGTGACAGCTTTCACTTTATTAAAATGGTAAAACTTTAAAAATAATTTTGAATCATGCTTACATCAAATAGAAGGGTTTGGAATACAAAATTAAAGGAAGTTGTATCTCCTAGTAATATTGCCAACAAACGGCAAAATCTGCTGCAATTTATCAACTTTAATAGTGTGAGTTATATGCAATTATTTTCATTTCTGTTCTGCTTATGTTTTAGCTATGTCAAAGCTTCGTAGTAAATATTAAGAAATAGTGTTCCCAATAAATATTTTACTAGAAGACACAGAGAGTTCTGGAAACCACATGCCCAAGTTTTCCTTCCTGTATAGCCATTACTTAAAACATTATAATGATTTTCATTTACATAATTAAAATAATTTCTAATCCTCAGTTCTTTTTATTGCTGGTGACTACACTGAATTTTTTTTATAATTTCAATAATTTAGATAACTTAATTAAGGAAAAGTTCTTACTAAATTTGAAACAAGTGTTATTGGAAACCAAATACAATTTTGACTGCCCTAGAATCTGTTCTTTCTGCACTTAACTTGAGGTGGGACTCAACATAAATTTGATCTGCCAGATTTATAAGCATCTGTCATTTTGTCTTCATTACACTATTTTTAGATCACAAGTTGTTGTCAGAGAAATTTATAAATGATACATGAGATGGGTGTTTACTGGAAGTGTAGATGTTAAACTACGAATTTTGTAAGATACTTTCAAGTTGTCAATTTGTTTTGCAAAGATTTAATAGCAGCACATACATTTTTAGAACTGATATTTTGTAGTCTCATGATCTTCATTTATGAATAATATCAGTAATAATGCTTTGAAATTAACAGTATTTCTGGGAGGTTGTTTACTGTATAGCAAAATCTAAAGTTAAGCAGCACAGTGGGAGAAAAAAATACCATATGATGACTGCTCTAAGAACAAAGGCTGACAGTGATTTCTCCTTATGAGTTTTAAATCATCTCTGATCTCTTGAAATTGTTTTCTGTTCTTCTTCTATCTCCTGTGTTTACAATAATCTAAACTGCCACAATAAGATCATTGAAGTATTCAGGTAGTCATCATTTATAAGACATTCTGTATTAAAAGATAAGCCTTTACTCCTTTAGAGATATTCCCAACCAGCACATATGAATCAAAATAGTTTAAGTAGTAGAGCCTTTTATGCAAGCATATCCTGTTGTGCTGCCTTGCTTTTTCATGAAGTGTGACTCTTTTTGTAGTTTGCTGTAGGAAGTCATACTTTCTTAGGCTCATTCCACGGGAGTATGCTAGCCACAATTTGAAATCATACTGTCTAGATTAAATCTAAGCTACAGCAGACTATAATTCTCCAATTTTCAAGTACTGTAAACGTGTAGCTTTACTGGATGCTTACTTGCTTGTTTTATTGTATTGATGTGAGGGCTTTGCTGCTGAGGAAAATCAGGATTTCTTCAACTGCCAAAAAGAAAAGATTATTGTCTTTATATTTTTTGCATTTCCTCTTACTGCAGATCTCTTCTCTCATTCTCCTGACAGTATCATCCCAAGTGGTGAGGTTAGTTTTCCTCTACAGTCTCGCATGGATTCAGGAGTGCAGTAGTTGTCTTGTTTCCATTCAAGTTTTCATTTTGGAGAGCACTATAGATTAAGGAATATAAATTTGCCACAGATCTTCTGTTGGTACTTTTAACCTGTTTTTGCTTAAACCACTGCAACAAGTTGGAGCCAAATCCTGGTGCCCCTGAAATAAACAGATGTGTTTAACTCTGATCCCAAGCAGAGAAGGACTGTCCTGTAGGATATGCTCAAGAACTGTGAGTGCCAAAGAGATCAAGCACCCAGTGGTTCCTTGGTAACAAAATATTTCAAGTGCACTTTTAAATATGTTAACTTTTGTTTATTTTTATCAGAGAGAAGATAGTTTTGTGTGTCTCATTGCTTAGGTTCAGAGGAATGTATACTCTTTGTAAAGCTGACCTGTAATTACTTGAGAATTTGATGAAACAATACAGGGATTGTTGTGGGAATGTCTCCAAATGTTAAAAGTCTGCTCTGCAAACTTTGTACCAGGGCCTTCTATGGGGAGACGAATCAATGTTGTTAGGAGATGGTACTAGTGCATTCACTTTGTTTACTTTGGTTTTCTATGTCTGCCTGCCTTCTCAGAAAACTTGCTTGGAGCCAGACTGTAGCAGCCCTCTCTCTGTCTTTTCATAATTGATCAGGGGATGACTGCCTTCCCTGAGGGTTAAGACGTGGCAACTTTTTCTGTTTGCTCAGCATCTCAATGCAGTAGTTCAAACATTGTTCACACCAGCTGGCAGTGTAATGCCATATGCACATCTTGTCAAAGCAACTGTTGTCATGGATACTAGAAACTATCTTAAAAACCAGCTCATTTGAGTCTAATCAAAATTGTACCTTTCTTTATCAGCTGAGAATCTTTATTATTTTAGGGAACATTGATCAAATGGCATTTATTGCAGTACGTTCCGTCTATAGTAGGTTTTAATAACAGAAATAATAGTGTGATGTATTGTAAAGCTGTAACTGCTATTTATTGAGCTGATTTTTCTAAGGGGAAAAAAATGAGTTCTCCAGGTAGTTTCAGTGGAAATGTTTTGAATCAGGTTTTTTGGCTTATTTTGTTTTGGTTTTTTTTGTTTGGGTTTTTTTTTTTTTTTTTATTTCTCAATAAGTACCACTTTATAACACTTGACATTTTAAAAATAATTTTATAGGGAAAAATCATATAGATTAGCATTCTTCGGGTAAGTGGAATGTTTGTTTACATTTCATATGTTTAACTGTATTTGGCTGAGTTAGAATGAAAACACAAAATAAATGAAAACATCTTCTATTTTGATTGGGATACTGTCATCCCTGAGCCTGATCTGGTTGGTTGAGTAATAATTTCTTTGTTCTCTGATTTTCCTAAGAATGCAAATTAAAACCACTCATTTTTATTTGGCATTAAAACTGCACTCTTTTTTTTGTCAAAGGAGAGGTTTCTCCTTGAATTGTAAGTACAAAAAGTGTTTTTAATCTTCAATGAATATCCTTATTAATTCACTTTCAAGATAATCTGATGTTGATTTGTCAAATTTAATTACAGCTTCTGGTAACACTTGAAGTCTACTTGCTTTTACTTCAAATTGTAATACGAAAATGCAAATTGAATGATAATTTGCAAGGGAGTGGGCATTTTAGTTGAACACTCAAAGACAAGTTCCTTGTGGAAATGAGGCTATTGATGCAGTTTATGATTTTTCCTCTTCAAGCACTTCAAACAAATTAACTTTATTTCCTGCAGGATTTCATGTACATCCATAAATTCTAGTGAAGTCTTATATATGTACTTTCAGAATATTTTTTTTAATGTTTCAAGTTAAAAAAAACCCTGAAGTCTGAAATCTAGCAAATACAAATCGAATAGGAGGGGATTTTGTTTGTTCAATTGGACTTTTACCTAACATTAGCAATGAGTAACTGATTTCTTTCTAGGAATTGGTCAAATTTATTTACTTTTTTTTTTTTTTTTTCCACTTTTAGGCACTCCAGGCAGCAAGGCAGCTGCTTTTACAGCAACAGACAAGTGGACTGAAATCTCCTAAGGGCAGTGAGAAACAGAGACCGCTGCAGGTTAGTAAAGTCTCCTTGCTTTTGGGACCTTAGTCTCAGGGAAGAGTGCTGTACTCGCTCACACGTGAGGGATGTGTGTCAATCCTGTCCTCTAATGCTGTGTATGTGCATATTCACATGCTGCAGGTTACAGGCTTCCTGCTGCTGACTGCACAGAAAAAAATCACTATAGGATACAAAAGCCTTTTGTGGCTGTACATGCTTAAAAGGTCTGAGTTCTGTAACTGTGGTACATTAATTCTTTATAGACATGTTATAAAATTGGTATGTGATTTTTATATGTACATGGCTTAAATTGTAAAAACATGTTACCACTAGGAGCAAAAAACAGTATCAGTGCAAAAAAACGAAAAGCTAAATACCTCACAGGTACTATATCTAAGTGACAGAGGAGTCACTTAGCAGAAACTTAGCAACACAAGTGCATGAAAATATGAAAGCTGTTTCTGCCATTTTAGAAAAAAAACATATGTCATGAAATTTCACATTAGGATGTTGTTGGGCTTTAGATTGTGAATGGGTAAACAGAAGTTCTGCTGGTGAATAGTTATTTTAAATGCATTAGTAAAAACATAAGGAGAGTTTTATTCTTGGAAAATTTTATCAGAGTGGTATTTTTATGAGGTATTTATTCATTTATTCCTAATGCAGAGTTCCATATGAAATTGCATTCTACTGACAAAACTTGTTCTCTCTTGCATATAGACCAAATATGGGTGCTTAACTACTGAATTACATTTTGTTGCTGACAATTTTATTTTGTTCAGGAAATTTTAAAGAAGTATAAATCCTACCATTCTCTTCTTCACATCTATTTTTCTGGGTGAGCATTTATTCTCTCAGGACTTCCCCTGTTTTCTAATGGAGTAGGGTGTTTTTATCTCATTTTTAGTTTTTGTCATGCATAATGGAGGACCCCAGGCACTGGAATGTATTTTTTTTCTCCGCTAGGGAAATGTTGTAAAATTTGTTCACTTGTGCGATTTCTGAATGTGATTCACATTGTCTCCCTTTCTTTGTGAAACGGGGTGGGTCAATGTTGGACACAACAAACAGGTCCACTTTCCTGATCAGCTCTCTTCAAATTTGCTTTTATATATTTGCTTGGAACCAAACAAGAATTTAGGAATATGACTTAAGAAAACGGAAAAAAAGGAAACATGACATGATGGCATCCTGTCATACTGTAGTTGTAGTCCATTCCTGGCTGAGGCTGAGTCCTGGGACCCTCTCAACTTTCTCCTCTTCACCCTTGACTTTGCTTTTTAAATGCAAATTCACTTTTGCTTTGTATCAAATATCTTCTGCACTGAAGGCACATAAGAAGAGTAGCCATAAAGGTATAAGCTTATGAACTATGTGGGTTTTTAAGTTTTAAAGTGGAATTAGTGACCTTGAAGGGTTGAAATATGAAAATAATTGATTTAATGAATATTGTGATAGTACTTCATTCTGCTGGGTCCTCATTCTGAAAGATAACAGGGGTTGTACAAGGAGTATACAAGATCCCTCTAGCCCTATGTTCTGCGTCTAAATTGGCCAACACCAGGCAATAAGGAAAGTATATGAAACAGGCATAAATAGTGGTATTTTTCCAGTATATGCTTTCCAAATTTTTTCTTACATTAATCCTCCACCTTTAAAAACCAGCACAGTCCAGGAGCTACTGACTTCTCTTTTCACATTATCCATTCATTCACAAACATTCTTTTCAAGGTTAAAGAAGTCTAGGGGTGCACTGTTTGTGGTAGGCGTTGGTGAAATAATAGAAAACCATGTTTGGAGGGAAAAGACAGTCATGCACGGAACACAGAGGATGATGACATGAAGAGAGGGAGTCTTGTCCTTTCATGTTCTCAAAACACTAACCCTGGCCTGATGCCCTTTAGATGCTAGGGGTTCGTGTGTTGGTGCAGTATCACTTGTTTCCCAGGAGGAGTCAGCCTGTCGTGAATCATACTTGAGAGGCAGGAAGAAGAAAATACAGCAAATAATTTTATTTTCGCAATTGTTACATGCTCCCTAAAGCCTAGATTACTGCCTATGTTTCCAACATTTTCTTCCATTATCAGTATGTACAGTGTCTCTTATTGGCCTTGAACGCTTCATTTGGTTCGTTTTTAAAGGAGAGGAAAAATGGAATTTGCTCCCAGACTTTGGTTTTATGTATCAAATACCATATAAACTCAGGTATGAGTACAAACTACATTTTAATTTTCTTTTTTAGTGAGAAGGATGTATAAAGGTTTTGGATGTGAGTCCTTCAAGCTTTTGTATTTCTATCCCTTACTGTCCATTGTTCATCATGTAGTGGAAATTCACATTTCAACCATCATGTTGCCTGTTTGACCAAATACTGTCATAAAATTGTACAGCATTATTATTTTCTTATGCCATATTTAATGGTAACTTCAGCCAAAATCTTCTAGCAGTAGAAATTGCTAAATTTGTATAAGGTTTATAAGACAAAATTGAGGGTTATAAGGCAAAAATACTTGTACTTGTGTTTGTGATTAAGAAAACAGACTTCTCCCAATATTTTAAAAAACTTTCAAATTAGTGCATATCTAATTTCCTCCATTTCAGAGGAATTCACTAATCTGGCAACTGTCGATATGTTAAAACAGATTTATAAAACTAGTAAAAATGCAATAAAACCTTTAAAACCAGCTCACACATCTGCAAGAAAATGTGGCAACTTGGTAAGCCCTGCCATGCACCTCTTGTGCTCTGTAATTTGATGTAAACTATTCTATTGTTCCATGAACCAAAGAGGGAAAAAACTCGGATTTATATTAGTGGCCATCTTTTCTGGGCGGAAAGTAGCATATGGTATTTTTATGTATGTTCTCTCTGTTATTTCATCTGCATCAAGTATTTTAGTGACTTACAGCACCTACTAGCTAATCAGCAAGTTGAAAGCTGATTGAAGAAACCTTCAAATTTGTGTCCTCAGCTTTGCAAAAAGAGGGTGTTGGGTAAGTCATCATGTTCTACTGTGCCTTACTGAGGTGATGTCTTTAGGGGAACTGCTGAAATTTTCCTAGAGTAATTTGAGTGTCTTTTGTATCTTCATGAAAAGCCTTTACAAATACATCACTAGCTGTGTGATCTATTGTAAAAGTGCAGAAGTTTTTGTTTTAGTTTCTAATGCAAAAGTTACTTTTAACTAGCAGTTATCCTGTATTTTCAGGGACAGGAGGCTTATATTTAGATTGCAAGTTAACAGAATACCTGCAAAAATTACAGTTTTAGATAGACGCTTGTCTTGATCTACTATTACTTTGATTTACATTTGTCTGGGTTTCACACTGCAGATGGCATAACCATTAGCATGTCTTATGTAAAACAGAAGAAGAAAAACATCCCTTTTGACAAGCTTGAGTACCAATTGTGGTAGTGATTTTACTTTCATGTATAGATATCCGAATAAATGTATTTGAAACATGTTTATATATGCCATTCATTACCCTGATGCACCAATTGAATGGATCCAATCAGTACATACATTGATTAATGACATATTGCAAAATAGCTATGGAGGGTTTGTGATGAGAGTTGAGGGTAATGTTAACCTGCACATGATGAAATAATAGCATTTACTATTTTACTGTGCATCCAGTAAAATATTGCTGTAGTAAGGTTAAGATTTTTGTAGTACCATTTTTTATTTCAGAATATTTTTCTTTTCTGTAGAATTTGTTATAATGGTAATCCACAGTGAAGCTTACTAATTGCTTTCAAGGATTCTCTCCCTATCACCAAATTTCCATAGTAGGCATGACAGGGAAAAATGTCACCTTGGCTCCTAGAACATGTAGTTCATTTTCCTAGGGCAGAAAGTCACTGTCCTTAGAGCCACTGAAGAACCTGGTATAATCTAGCTTGAGTTTTAATACTGGCAGTTTTATTTTCATCTTACATTTACAGTCATGAGCGAGACTTGGAGCTCTTCAAGGACTGTGAGAGCACAAGCATAACCCAAAGGTAAATGCTGTCAATTTTTTGCCATTGGGTGGGTATTGGTGTGCAGCATTTCAATTTTATTTCCCTTCCAGATAGGCAGCTCTATGCTTAGACTAATCTCTCCATGGTACACATACTGTTGTTGTCTGCATACATGGTGATTTGCACAGCTGTAATTCTATTTGTTTTCCTACTTGTTTCTATTCCCCGTAATGTCTCTAAAGAAGTAGTTTATTTTGATAGAGTCAGACTATGAACATTATGTCGATTAGAATAAATAGATAATTATCTTCAGCCCCATAGTTTAATATATCTACAGTGAAATGGTTAGTTGTTTTTTCCTTCAGGCTAGGTGATTTCTTGTTTCAACATCAGTACTAATGCATTCCATAAGAGGATGGCATGTCATGAAATCATGACACCTGGAATCAAAGGGTTAAGCTCAGTGTGTACCAAACCAGTTGTATAAATATCATGCTGTATGGAGTGTTGAGTTGTTATGGTAAGCTTTGTTTATTTAGCATAAGCACTTCACTGAAGTGTAATAATTTGATAAAATTTGGGGAAAGTATACACTTAATTTTAATTATTTAATTTTGATTTCGTTGGTGCATAACATCAGAAGAGCCACCCTTTTTTTTTGAAATACACTCAAAATGCAAAAATTTAGCATGAAAATTTAGCATGAAAAGATATTCATAGTCTCTTTTAACCTACTCTCCTTGCTTTACTCTCTCCTAGTTTGGTCATCTCCCTTTGGATCTTCATATGGGCCTGAGTTTAAAATTGCACATAATAAATAAGCAAACATATCATTAATATTGTAACCTTTAGTTACTTTTTAAAACATATATAAGGAGTTGATGAGAGATAAGAAATAGGGGATGTGGGAAAAAAGAAGCAAACCCCACTGCTTTTAAATTATATCCTCTGATTTAATGCACTTTGACTTCAACCGTGCATGTTTAATGTCAGTCAAAAAGTGCCATTTTGAAAACAGAAAAAAAAAAACTTGCTTGTAACTTAGGGAGTTTTCTTTGCATTACATTCAGCAAAAATAGAAATAAATCTAACTGGTTTAAAACTATTTTTTCAAAACTGCATGTTACATATTTCTGTTTACCTAATGCATGCTGCTGAGCATAAGAAGTAGGAGGATTTTGTACATGGTAGAAAACAATGATACAGAAAGATGCAAATGCATAATATGTAGTGTAAGAGGAGAGTAGTGATAAACAGTCTTTCTCCCTCTTGAGTATAATTCTAGAGGAAATGTGTGGCCTACATATAAGCAAACATTGAGGCTTGGGGTAAATTAAATTTGGAAGATAGCTGCTGGAAAATCATAAGTCCCATTTTCCCTTGTAAGTCTATTCGGAGGAATATGCAGTTATCCTCCGACGTGCAGAAATTTGCATCAGTAATACCCACTCTAAAGACAAGGATAACCCCAAGAGATGGAAAGAAGGCAAGGAGTTATTTTTGTGTAAGGTGTAGGGGGAAGGGAGAGGCGAAATATCCATGTTCAAGATTATATGATGATGTAGAAAACAAGAGTTCCATTAAGGAAGAGGTAAAAATACAATAATAAAGACAAAAATCATTACATCGATAGAACTTGTTCCAACAACATATGTCCTGTCTGACAAACTTTTCTATTCAAGAAAACCTGGATTTTGCATCATGTTCCATCTTGCTGTAAAACCTTCTAATAACAGATTTACTTTAAGTCACATTTTGCTCTTGAAAACTTCCAGTATTAAAAACATACTAAGAAACATCTACTAAGAAAGTGGCACTGGATAGTATGGTTTCCTTTTTAGTTTAAAGTATATATGCATCACCCTGAGGTGTTAACTCTTACTGTCATTTTTAGGAGTATAAAATATTCCAGCTAACCTTATGTGTGATCTTTGTAACATGGAAAGATTTTAAGTAGAATTTGTCTAGCAGAAGTTATTACATAATAGATTCATCTGTATCTAACGGAGAAAAAAAACCCCAGTAACAACTAGCTGATGCAGAGATCACCTCTTTATCCTGACAACATTGTTGCAATATTATAAAATATTTTGGATTCAGAGAAAGGAAGTATTATGCAAGTTCTGTTTACAGGTATTGAATGTGCAGAATACTAATTAGGATTATTATGTGATTAGGGATTTCAAGAGGCATTTTAGTGTTGAACACGTCTGTGCAGAATCTGATGTGTCAGTCTGTTACTGTGACTGTCCAGGAATTATCACCGACATCACTGGAATGTCTTTTCTTTCCTCCTTTCTCTCTTGTTGATTCTTGTACTTCTAGAGAGCTAGGAGTGGAGGGAGAACCCACAGTCCAGTTCTTCATTCAGATTCAGAAAGACAAACCTTCGGAGACTCTGTCTAGGTCTGTTCACAGCAGCATGTGTGAACGTGGCAGACCAGCAAACTCATCTTTCCCTCACAGTAGAATCTGCAGCCTGCCTGACACCAGGAAATAATGCTGTGTATGGGATGAGTGGACCATGTGTTATATGGTGAGCTATAGGAATCCCCAAGCACTGATGAGAAGTTGATTTGGCTTCTTGAGCAGCTGGGAAGCTCTGTCCCCCTGCAGTCCCTCCCTTGAGCCAGCACGCACGGCTGCGCTGCTCCTCCTCGGGCTGTGAGAGTAGTTCCACTGCAGAGCTGGGAGGTGTAGCTCCCCTTGAGCCTCTTCTCCAGGCTCTTGCAACAGGTTGGATCAGCCTGATGCGCTTACCAGCTGGCTCACTGCCCAGAAAAGCTCATGAAGAGCTGAGAGGGAAAGTGTGAATGGTTCCCCACTCAGTGTGCAGCTCTATTAAAGGGTCTGCTCCCAGGCAGGGCCCTAATTATGCCAGTTTAGGATCACACCACTCATGCAAGGCTCTCCTGATACTCTTGAATTTGAAAAACACATTAGTGTACGTCGATTTAGAAATTAACAAAGCAGGAAAAGCAACTAAAAATATTCTGTGAATGCTCTAGATGGGGGTAAGTATTTCAGAATTGTTTCTAGTTAATTTATTACTAAGGAAAGTATCTTTTTTTTTTTCTTTTTTTTTCTAAGCCAAAGGTTTTTCCTTTAATCAGGGAATTATAAAGTCAAGAAAATTTTTGGTCAAAACCAAAGTTCTTTGACTGAGCAGTGAAGGTTTTCTTTTAGCAAATGCAATTTTGCACATGAAATTTCAGTTTCTCTCCATGGCCATTCCTGGCATTCCTTGAGCTAATTTCTTCATATACTTTTCAGATTAATTTTGTTTTGTGAATTGAATTATTTTCTTGACATTTTCTAATTGTTACACATTTTGCGATGTCATAGTTGTCCAGTTACTTTACCAAGCAAGCTGACTTTACTGGGGGTGTGAGGAGCCACCTGATCAGGAATCTGAATGTATGCCAAAAGGAACATAGATGTTAATTTTAGTTTGCCATCACTTGGGATGTATACATGCAAATTTGTGTTAAAAAGTGTTAAAATGATCCAAATGATCACACAGTACGCAGTAATGCTACAGAAGAAAGGCATGTGAGTATGTGTGCTGATGAAAAAGCAATCACACAGCGGGGTGGAAATGCATATCAGCCCATTCTATTGTGGAAGGAGGTTGTCAACAATTGCCACTTTGATGTTCTAGGTCTTTTTATGCCTTCTTATGCTTCTAATATTTTCTTGAGACAGAGAGATGAAGGTCTTATGAAATAGAATTAATGGTGAAAAATTTACTAAGCACTACTTCACTTGCTTTACTACTTGATTATGTGAAGCTTTGAAAAGCAATTGTATAATAATAATATGTACAAAAGGGACTGTACAGTGTTTCAGCAACATCGATATGCTTCAAGGATCTTACCAAGAACTTGAAGTATAAATGAAGAATGAGATTTTCCCACAAGTGTTCACAGTAAATCCATTTATTCAATAAATATACATACTTTCTGCCTAATAGGAAAGACAGCTTCCACAGTATTGAGGAGAACTAATACAGTAACCCAACGTGTGAGAAAAAAAAAAATCAAAATAAACTGTGTACTTACAGAAGTGATTTCTAAATTGATGCAGCTGTAATTTAGTGTGCAGATAGCTTGGACTTGATGGTTAAGAATAATCAAATTTCCAAATTTAAGTAAAGTATTTCTCAATAGAAGATTAAGAGTGAAATCATAGGCAAAATAATAGATATTTCTGTTTTAAGAACAGAGTAGGATACCATGAAAATCCTCTCTCTCTGAGGGCATAGTATCTGAAGGGGAATTAATAATGCAAATTCAGAAGCAAGTTTTGATTGATGTTAGTGTATGCAGAAAAATATCTCTTGATTAGAAATGGCTGGTCCCATACTCTGGGTAAGAAAGAAAAAATGCCAAATGCCAAGCCTTCCATAGCAACAGGGGGATATGTATTTCATCCCCGAAAAACAAAAGAAGATAGACTTTACAAGAGGGCTGGGCTGCTGTACAGGGTGGATATCTTTCAAAAATTTAATTTAGAAAGTAAATTCTAATAAATGTTAGAAAATACAGCAAAAAATATAATATGGTCATTTGCTTAAAAGAGAAAATATATTTTATTTGTCATATGTCTGTCACCTAAGTGAAAAAGAAAAGCTTAGTGTTTTCATCTCTGTATGACCACAAATGATCAGAGATATAACATAGATAAGAAAAACAAGATATTATCTTAAATTTAAAACTGTGTTTCCAAGTAAAATAGGGAAATATTAACTTTCAGGTTTAAAAGAGATCTTTGAGATATCATCTGGAATAATGGAGACATGCAATCCACCTAATTTCTGGTGGTTTATTGGTATATTAGGAATGTACTCCATATAGGTTCTGCTGAAAGATTCAGGGTTCTAGTACCAGTGCCCTGAATATCCATGTAGTGAAGGTATCTCACTGTTCTAACTGTGACTGATAGCTTGGCATGCTTGTTATGCACCCACAGTGTGGTTGTGTAAATTCTGGATACATTTTTATGCTATAAAAGTACAAGAAAGTTTCTCCAGAAAAGGTGAATGCAGGCTGAAATGTTGGGATTGCTCTGTGCAATTAGGATCAAAAAGCAAACTTTAGGAATGAAAAATACCTGTCTTATTTCTTTAAAAGAGTTTTAATATGGTAACATGCAACTGAGGTAAGCATGCATGAACTATGGAAAAGAAAGCTTTTCACTATGCAGAGAAAAGAGTTCTGGATTACTGTTCTAGTAGAAGCACTGGAACCAATAGCCACCACCCATCCATTTTGCCTACTTAAAGTTACAGCATGACAAATTAGAAGGGGATTTGCATGATGTGAATTAGAGTAATGAAACAAAAAGTAAAACTCAAAAATTCTTTTCTGGTCCTGAAGTATTGTGGTACTCTTTGTTGTTGCTGTTTTCTTAAAAAAAGGTAAAGACTCATTGAAGCTATTCTAAAGGATTTTAATGCATTCTTAAAGTTACAGAATTTACCTTAAACACCTTAAATAAAATCATAATTTATTATTTTTTTCAGAAATAATTTTTATTTTCTGCATATTTATGTCCTGTTGTATGAATAGAAAAGACTGAAGACTAGATAGTAACTGACATTTAGTAAAAGGCAGGTAGCATCCTAAATCCACGACATTTCATCTATTTAAATTCACTTTAAGTGTATGACCATTTTGGAAATTTTAATCCTCACCTGTTAGATTACAATAAAGCATTTCTATGAGCATAATCTAAGTAGCTGTAGCTTTCTCATAAATAATATAATCTGGACTTTTTCAGGCTGTTAGATATAAAAATGTATTGACTTCATAATTATCAGATAGACTTGTAAGAAATACCACCGAATTAATAAATATGGGCATTTTTAATAGGAAGGCATTCATTCTAAAAGTAATTTGCTTTCATGGCAATAAATACACTGAAACAAGAGACAGAATTTATTAAAAGAACCCAACCAACTTGTAAAATATTTTTTCTTCTAAAAGTATCCGCTTTCAGAATGTTTTAGAATGTTTATAGTGTTGATTGTCTCATAGTACCTGAAAATAAAATTAATTAGTCTAACAACCCACTTATGAGATCATTATTATTGCAACCATTTTAAGGTCTCTCATATACTATGACCCAATGAGTCTCAGAGTCAAGATTAAGAGAGGGGGCTCTTTTCCACATTAAGCAAAGTCATGCTAATTTAGCATCCAGAAAAATTGTTTTGTCTAGAATTTTTAAAATGTTTTTTCCAGGTCAGGAATACTTGGTTAGAGTTCTTTGAGTGAGTATTCAATCATTGTAATTGGATTGGGAGGGGGTGTACAATAATACTTCAGCCATACCTCTAGAAGCAAATAATTATGACTTTGTGTATTATTCTTTACAATATTTGTAGCTGAGAAACATAAGTGGAATTGTATCAGCCTTAATAGCTTTAATAACAGCGTCCTAAAATGCATCCAGTGATGTATCAGCAGCTGTTAAAACTGATTTCCTAATCCTCTGGGGTTTTGGTAGCATTGAAAAGATAAATTAAAATAGTAAAACCTGCCAATTGGTTATAGGAGTTGGATTGTCAAGATAAAATATTTATCTAAATTTGTTTGATTATTGGATATTTATTTTTTTACTATAAGTATTGTAAGTTGCTACAAATACTTTTAGAAAGGCTTGAATGCAGTAATGGCATCATCCTTAAAATAAGTTCCAGTGTAATGAAAACGCACAAAGATATTTGATAATTCTTTTATTATATGTGGAATTATTTAACTTTTTAAAGACTCTAAGTATATTGGACCCCTTCTTGTAATTAAGATGAGATTGGTTCTCAATTAAACTCCTATGAATGGCAAGGATTTTAGGAGAAGCTCATGAGCAGACTCCTTTCTCAAAGAATTCTTGTTATTTAAGTCACTTTTCCCTCCCCTGTAAAAACTGTCAACAGAAATTCTAAAAAGGTTTTGAAAACCTTTGTTTCACCCTGCAGATTTTATAGTTTCCTTGTCTTTTCCTTGGTGATTACACATCATTAGTTGAGAGCCTTTGGAATGGTGCCACAAAAATGGTGAATACATTCTTCTTTCTCTTTTCATTCTGGGACATTTATTGTTGTGATTTTCATTTCATTACATATAAACTTTTTTAGTTTCACTATTAACTATTAGTTTTAAATGTGTTGCACACAAGAAGGGTATATTTTATAGACTCATAATTCATGTGCTTTCTCTGTTAGAGAAAAAACAGTGAGAAACTGTTGGTTTTGACAAATACTGGTCTAGACATTTGACTAGACTAGCACTCCATGGTCAAAAATCCACTGGTTTTAAACTTAAAATACATTAGATATTGTCTTCAGTATTAATCTCATGGTTAGGATTAAATTTTTATTTTCATTATTCTTACAATTGTAGTTACGAAAGCTTTGTGTTAGAGATTTGGGACTACTTGTATTATTAACTGTACAAAATTTTCATGTGGATCAGATATCCAGAGAGCGTTCAGTGCATTCGGGCACTACTAACAGAGTGCAAGGAGGGAACAAGAACTGCAGAGACCCACAGAGACATGCACCATCGATGTACCTATTCAACTGGGACTGAACAGCAGGCAGCTAGTTTATACTTGTACATCTCTGACTGTATTTCATGCCCAACTGTGTGAGCACAAGGAATAGGTATATATTATTCACACTTTTAAGGGAATGCCAAAATCCATTTGCTCAAGTTTTGAACATTCCTTGGTAAAGGAGAAGGACATATGATCCATACCGAGCCAAAGATACCTCTGCTCTTTTATCATCCCTCCAGCTCTTCTAGTTTTTCTGAAGGTCTACAGGATCTAATTTTTCTCTTGTTTGTGGAGTAAAAGGCATGAAATTAAGCTGAAAGGTTTTCAAGCAACATATATCCAAGTTTGGGAACATATCTGAATATTCGTCTGCCATTGCCCTTGTTCTCTTTGGGCACTGAGTGTTGACCACTGTTAAAAGCAGCCCAGTCAGCTAAATGATAATTTTGTGTAATTCAGTTTGCCATTCTTCTGTCTTTTCAAGCAATATCCTGAAGCCAATATGTTTTCCTTCTCATTATGTGCTTTTGACCATTGAAGTGGACTTGACTTCCCTCCAAGAACAGTCTAGTTTCACCAGCAAACTTCACATTCCACAAACCAGTCTGTGGGACTTCTCACAACTGCTTTTAGTCATGCTTTTAAGATGGAAACCCCTAAAAATTTCTAACCTTTCCCAGTTCAACCTCTTAATGAACAATTCTCTTTGTGACCCAGTGCTCGTATCAGGATGATGCAGTATGCATTTTAATAGCCATAATTACTTTTCATGGTGGTGAAAAGATTGGATTAATATGATTAAGCTCAAGGAAAATAGTTGGGCCCTCAAATGATTTCAAGCTACATAGCCACTTTCTGGCACCATAGAGGGAATCAGATGCTCAAAAGTGTCATGCTCTGAAAGTGATTATAAATGGGCCTTCAAAAAGAAAAAGGTAGTACCTCAGATCCATTGGAAATTCCACGGCACTTCCATGAGTTTGCGTCTATGTTATGGCTGTGACCATGCAGGAAGGAAGCCCAGACCTTCAGATTCCTCGTCCTACATAAAGAACTTCAGTGTCTTTCCCACTGTAAGGAAAAGGGATCTTCCCCTTTATGTCTTCAGTTTCAACATGAATAACTCAGTCAATGAAAAGTAGAGAAAGGGTGCCTCCATTCCTTAGAAGTGAGGAAAGCCTCTACAACACAATTCTTTAAGTAGGTTCCATTCTTTTGATGTCAATCATCTACCATTAGGTTGGCGAAAACATCTATGAAACACAACATCAAGATAACTTATAAACCTTATTCTAACTTTATTGTGGGCTACATCTACATCTAATCTCATATAAATTGCTGCTATGAAAATAGGCAAAATTAAATTCTCATATTGACTGTCCTGAAATAAGCTAAATTTCAATTTTGTAGGAAGTAAGTACTAAATGAATATGACAAAGAATAACAGTGGCAGAACAGAGACTTAGCTTGAGAGAATATTTATTTCAATATGAAATTGAGGCATTTTCGTTGCATTTCAGATGCTTTGTGTGTTTCTGGGTATACTGTTTTCCTAATTAAAATATAAGATATACATTTAAAAGCTAATTGTCCAGTGTAAATCTTGCATATGTTTGGTGTCGCTGAGAGAAATTGCATTCCATCAGATTTTCTTCTGGGTCTGACAAAACCAGCAATGAAATTGTATACTAGGAGGTGGTGGTAATTAAAAAATATTTTGTATTTGCTTTTTCCTAAGACCGATGTCTATGATTCTACTATCCAAGAGAGGCAATGTACTTGATATGGTTGTGATAAGATGGCTCACCTTAAGCCAAAGAGATATATGAAAGGTTAGGGCATGATCTTACTCCTAGGAGGCAATTTATGATTTACATCTCTTACATTGAAGCTAATTTTAGATAAAAGATTGTGCAAGTTTTTCTGCTGATCAGCTCTCCCTAGTGTAGTCATCCATTCCACGCCTCCTTTGATAAGAGTGTTTATAATTGTGAAAAAATATGAAGGGAACTGAAGACCTCATCAGGAATTGTGACCCTTCATAAAAAAGTGTGTGTACCAAACTCCACAGTGATTGCTTTCAAGAATTTTCCGAGTTTAAAAATCACAGTACAGCTTTTCATTTGAAATGAGGATGGATGAACAAATTTTTGTAGACATCATGTTGTTTCATTTGATGTTCATATCAGGTTTTGTAATCTAATGTTAAAAGATTTGCAATATGTTGGCCATGTTATCCAGCTTCTACATGTAATTACATTGGTAGAATTATTTTAAAATACATTTGATGAGATTTCTGACTTTATTATTTGTTCTTTAGCAGAATCCTGATTTCTAGTAATGTTTGACATCAGTTGGTGCTTTTCTTCCCAACCCAGGTATTGTGGATGTGCAAACATTGGTTTAATGTGCACAAGCTGTTTAACTTTGATCTTCCTTATTTTCTTTTGTAAGTTTTGTGTGACGCATATGGTATCTCAAGATATAAACATGAGTTGATATGTCTGTCTGGTTGGGTAGGACTACAGGAAACAGTGAATGCTTGCATTTTCTTCTGCTACATCAGCACAGAGTTTCTGAGTCATTTGACTCAGCTTCAGGGATGTTTCTTAGTGTGCTTAAAACCATGCTCAGCAAAGGCTGATGCAGTATCTCATCCAGTCAACCTAAAAATAATGATAAAATATGGAATATTTTTATTTCTTTGTAGCCTGGAGAAGCTAAATATTTAGTGGAAAAACGGAATAGGAAGAAATTTCCCAGTCTTGAGTCCTGCTAACCCACCTAGAAAGTACCAGACATCTGTATCAAAATAAATTATTCCCAGGAGTTATGCAGCATAACCTCTGCTTCATATTGTAAAAATGTCTCTCTTTTACAAAATAAATTTTCCTTTTTATTTGTTTTACGGCTAAATGATAATTTAGTGTTAAATTATATGTACATATTTTTGTCAACATAATTTGTTTAATTCTTTGCCCATTTTCATTTCTGATGACAGCTTGTGGGGGTCCTCCACCTTGTGCACACTAACTGGTTCTCATTTGTCTTTGCTGCAGTTCCCAAGTGCTGACAGTTAAGATCCCCACATGTTTGTTCTGTTAGTCTAGAACTGGAAAAGCACTGCCAACTCTCTTTGATGTGACAGCTTCAGGCAGATGCCATACTCTTTTCTGCACGGAAAGAATCATCATAACACAATGCTATCTCTCTTACAATATAACTTTAACATAAAATTTTTACCTTTTTTGATAGCCACCAGAGGAGTTGATTTTCTGTCACAAAACTCCTGCATCTGGGTGACGTTTCAGTGTTAGAATGGCTAAGATTGTTCAGACCTGGCCCTCCAGTTTGTATTTATTTTGGTTCTAAGGATTGTAGATCTATCCACAATATTTGATGATGGATCCCAGTTCAAAAGGATAGCCAATTCTAAATACTTGTTCTGAAACACAGAAGTCTCATCTGCTTTTAGTAAAACCATCAGTTTAGAGGTTGTAGACAACACCCTCACAAGCAATACAGGCCCTCTAATGGGTTATTTTTCCTGAGAGAGCTGTGGAAAGAATAACATGGGTTGTATGTCTGTGTTGCTGATTATTCATTGAAAAATAATTTAGCATTAGTATTAATACTGAGCATTTTGCATTTGGTATTATGCTTCATGATCATTGCTGTATCAGGCATGTGAGATGTATTCAGTTATTTCCCACATGTGCTGCCTTCCCCTAATCTTTCTTTCAGTTTGAATGAGTTTAACATTACAGAATGGGGCCTAATGACAGTCAGAATGCATAGGAATAGAGTCAATGTCTTAAATTACTCAATTATTTCTTGTTTGTATATCAAAAAGCAGCAGCATACATGTAGGAAGAATGTGTCGTTAGTGTGAACTGTCATTTTGAATTATCAGTCAACTGTGGTTTTTTGTTCCTTTTATGCTGCTGGTACAAAACACAGTGTTTTCTAAATAGTGGAAAGCACCGATTTTGCATGAAGTGGTGACCATTCAGTCCTATTTTTCTGAGAGCCATAAGCATTTCATTGGTACACTTTTATTGCGCTGGGTGGTGACTGCACATGTTTTTAACATATTTCACAGGAGGTGTATCTAGTACAATAAGATGTAAAATATTGAGTATCTATGTGCTGTTCATCCAGTCATGGAAATTAAATGGTCATTGTTATAGGAAACAGAGTAAAAAAACAAAACAAAACAACAGAAAAGGCAACTTATCCTCTATACAGTATTACTGATGAATATAAATTGTCCAACCAAAAATATTTTTTCTGTGGGTTCATGTAAATTCAAAACAAGCATACAAGCAGAGGGAAGAAAACTTCATGAGAAGGGCTGGTGTATTTATATGACTCAGTGGCATATCCAGATTATGTGGTGTGATTTGTTCTGCAGCTGCTTCAAATTAAGAACAGGTGTAGACGGGAGACTATGCAAATATTCATATTAATGTAATTGTCAAATTGGTGTGTTTATCACTGTGTCTTTAAAGAGTAGACCATACTCTTATTTTACATGTAAATGAGCTTTATTCTTGAGAGCTACGATTGGATAATGAGCTTGTAAAGGAGAAATTTCCAGCATATGGTGAAATATTTCTAAAATGTGACATTTTCTTGTGTAGTAATTTATTTTATATATATTGGATAAACATGTTATAATCTGCTTTTTCTTCTTTACTAAAGATATCAAGGTGCAGTTTTAAAATCTAACTCAAAGAACTAATGAACTAATATTTCTTTTTTATTTTTTGTTGACTTTGTATAACCTTTTAGTAAGACAACTTATTATCTCCTTCAGCCATTTTCTGGATATTTACAAACCTTCAGAGACTTTAGGCCTCATTCACTTTAAATCTTTAAAAGGTATACATTCTGAGAAAATGTGTTTAAAAAGGATTTTATTTTGCAAGACCAATTCTATTTAAACAATAATAAACTGGGTCTCTGAGTTAAAAATATATTTTTAAGCATTATTTACCTAATTTTGCTAGTATGCATAGATACATAAATGATCAGCTGAGTTTTGTGTTATTTTCAGATCAGAGATTTGGTAACAAAGGATGGCCGAAATGAAGAAATGATAACATTTTATTTTCTTGTAGTATGAACTCAGTTAACCAAAGTTACCCGAAATAAAAATCTAAGAGCCCTATGAATCTATGTGTTAGTGTATTTTCTTAATTTTATCTTTTGCATGCAATATGGATTAATAATAATTTATATTCTGTTAAAAGAAAACATTAGGTACTTGGGTTTTGTATATGTCTCCATATACAAGACAATTTTATCTACGCTGTCAGTGAGGTAGGTCACGTATTTGAAACTGAGGTGAGGTTCTTTGGACTGGGAATCTGGGCCAAACACTTGAGAAAATCCGTGTGTCTTAGGAAGCAGAGGCTGAGGGCACTGGCTGCCAACAGCTGACTACTGAGCAAATGAGTTTAGAACAAAATGTTCTTGCTTTTCTGATTTCTATGGGCGTGACTCAGGTGGGGTTTCCTATTTATTGCAAGCTCAACTTGGTAGCTTGTGTAAACAGCCTAAAAGATAGATGCAAGACATTTAAAGAAAGCAATTCTTAACTAATGAGAAATATATTGTTCTAAACCATCCCTCAAGAAGGAGAATAATTCTGTGTTTAAGAGGTGGCTTCATCCAGTGGCAAATTATTTAAAATTGCATTCATTTCCATGGTGCTTAACAGCCTGTTAGCTTCTTATGAAATCTTTCATTCACTTGTTAGAATGCTCTTAATGGAATACAAACTATTTAAGAAAGAAAAGATTTGCAGGAACTTCATTATGTATGCTGAAGATGGTAAAGCTTTTCTTTAGGGTTAGCTTGGCTCTAACACTTTACAGTCCAGATAAAACAGCAACCTCTTTTTCTAATCAATTTGAATTATATGCATCATTTCAGTCGGAAGTTTTTGTGGGGCTAATTATCTTTGCAGTTAGAAAAGTTTTTACTTCCACTTGACTGGTTGTTGGAGATGTTTGTATGCAGAAATGTCATTCATGCTATGCAATATGGATACCTTCCAGTATTGCTTAGAACTCACCATAGTTATGCTTCTGTCTCAGAAATAAAGGTCCAGCTTGGACATTGCTGCACAGATACTGTGTGAATTGGGGAACTGTGTAATTCTGTCACCTTTGTAGAGACTGCTTTAAAACAGATGGCTCAAGCCATCTTGTCTCTGTTAAAGTTCTCACAGAGTTCTAAGGGAAGTCTTTTGAGATTAGGAAAAAAAAGCCCAAATACGTGAACAAATAATAGCAAATAAAAAGACAAAAAGTGCCTTCCAGTTACAGTCATCACTAATATCTTTTTAAGTGTATTGTATGTGGAATATCAGCAATTTTCTGGGCTACACAGCAAATCATGTAAGTCAAACTGGATCTGAGCATGTTTGTATTCCATTTATATCATTGTAGTTGCCTAAGTCAGGGCCATTGCTGTTTACATGCACAGGTCAAGGTGTTTGTTTTCTCTTGGAGAGAAATTTTGGGTTCAGAAGGGGATGACATTTTGCTTTTTGAAATTGACAATTGACAAGAGAGGGCCAAAGTTGAGGTGCACAGACTGGTAGTTGCCTCAACATCTGTATTATCATTTAATTAGTCTTGCTCACATATGCAGAATTAAATCAGTCACTGACTTGGAATCAGAATGACTCTGATGCCCAGCTAAAACTGATCAGTTCCCTTTTAGATCTTTTACTCTCCTTTGAAGTTGAAAATGCAGTCCATCCACTCATGTAACCTATGAATACTACTAAACAGATTCTCTGATGTTGTTAAGAATCACCAAAAGTGCTAGTAACACTTTTGATTACTTTTGCACTTGTAGTATATGATAGCTGTGGTCCTTCATGAAAATCTGTCAGTTGTAATAATGCTTCAGGAAATGTGGAATGGGCATTTCATGGACCTTTGTGTACCCTAGCTTCATTGACTAGGGAGCTAGACCCAGCATAACAATCCTTAAAGGGGATTGAATTTTGAACATCTGACAAATTGCCTGTAGGCATATATAATTTCTTAAAATTAAAACAAAATATGTCGTGTAAAATCATATACAACTTATATACTTTTTATTGATAATTTATTATGCCTTATGGAAATCTGCTGATTATAAAATGTACAACATGTATTCATATCGATAAATACACATGAACAGTTTTTATTTCTTTCTGGAATGGCAACGTGTGTGTTATTACTTTCTTTAGTGTTTATTTTCTTTAGCAACTCAGAAAATAAGATGAAACATTTTGGTTGTGTGAGAGATGCTATTTTCATTCAGTTCAAGATTTTCCTGTGCCTATATTCCGTTAAGATCTCAAATTTCTGTATTATTAAAGGATCACTATCTTGGAATCTTTTTATCTTCTTTGCATTGCTATTCTTTTTCTGAAAAGGAGAAAAAAATACTAAGAGGAAAAAAAAAGTGATCTATCTCTACCAAAGCTCAGGCCGCTGTCCCTCCATGCATTAGTTAGCAAAATCACTTGCATAGCAAAAGACTGATTGTCCATCCTGTCTTTACTCAACACCTGAAGCTTTAAAGCAGGAAATTTGAAAATGCTGTTACAAGTTAATGTGCTATGCAACTTCATCTACAACTCACTGACTAAGCTGAACCATTGTTACCATATAAAGACATGCACTTCAAAGTTGTACACAGAATCACATATTTGTTTTAAAACCTACTTCTCTTGAGAAAACATTTTCTCTTATTCCTTTTTGTTCCCCCATTCAGGAGTCTAATTTTAAGGCCACACTTTCAGTTGAGTACCCAGGACTCCATCAACAGCAGTTTAAGCTGCAGCTGCTCAACACCTCTACAGATGAAACTGAGGAGTGTTTAGGAAAATAATGCTACAAGTTAGGCTTAAAAAAGGATATTTTTCTTCATAGACTGTGTCAGATTTTGATCATATTTATCAGATTTTTTTTATCATTTTCTATACAAAATGATAGGTTTTGTCTTTTGGTTTTGTTTTCATTAATATTGTAAACTCTGAATTACGTAGCAATTTTTGAGAAGGCTGGTGGATATTTTGCCAAATTGTTCTAAAATTATCTGGGGTGTTTTGATTTTAACCAAAGTTACAGCTGCAGCTCTGTAAAACAGTCAGCTTTCCTTATTATGACTAGTTCTACAACTTGTACTGTTTTAAATTGCCTGCAATTAGCATATTTCAACCTTATTTTTAGGTTTAAATTGCAGTGTGAGAGTGTGCTCTCCTCTTAGCTAATTAGTGCTATCAAGGAACAGTAGGTTACCTCATTAGTACCATGTGCATTTAATTAAAGAAGAGAAAATTGGAGTTAACCTCATAGTTAATATTTTCACAGAGTGCTACGATGCCAACACCTTCAATTGGAGTCACACCCCTGTGTATCTAATTATTCACTGGTGCCATATAAGGTTAGCAAGGATACTAGCATGCTGTTAACAAAATAATTTAGATGGAAATATGTTTGCTAGTTTCTGATATGAAATTGCAGTTAGAATAGGTTATTTTTGTTTAAGTATGTTGGGGTCACAAAATATTTTTATCATCTTCCCTAGCCTCTCTGTTACATTCACACCCAAACCTAGGAAAGCAGGCCCAGAGCACATGAGGCATATAATCTCGAGCAAGGCGTCTCTGATCTTCATCCATACCTTGCAGGTGTCGTAGCAACCTGCATATAACCATTTTATTTTGGCTGCAAGTATTGCAGAAACCAGTAGAGTTATATTCTACTAATGGAAAGAATAATACACAAATGGGACCAGAATGTGGGTACCTGCCCTTTGTAAATGTGCTCAGAATTTCTTATGGCTTGCTTTGATTTCCAATTTTCTTTTCCACCATGCTGCTCCATGATCTATCACGGAGATGAGAGCCTTCAGCTCTTTTAGGTTTCAGTGAAGTTATAGGTGCTTATTGTTTGTACTTTAGGCACTGCAATTTGTGTCTGTTTACCCAAAGAACAGAATTTTTTGGATGTGTAGCATATTATGTATTTAAAAGAAAATTTAAAAAAATAGAAAAGGGAAATTGTTGTTTTTTTTCCTTAATGCATTTGTGATACTTACTTAGTGATTGGGCCTATAGTTTCCAGTCTGTAGTTACATTAAGTAAATCTGAGTTCTGTATTTCAGTTTTGCATTGGCAAGCTGCACTAGATGTGCAGAACTTGAATCCCTTACAACATCCACGTCGTGTTGATTTAAGCAGCTCTGGAGATATTCTTTATTTTTAATACATGAATATTCCCATTACTGTTATAAGAAAGAGTTACACGTGTCTTGGAGTATTTTAACAGTTAGTCACCTTTTTCACTCTGCTACTCTAAAATAGAACAACCCATCACTCTGAGAGCCACGTACTGACCAAATGGATTTCTCCTCTGAATTTTGTTGTGCAATGCTGCTAATATGACAAATAATTTTGAGCAAGCCATTCTGTGAATCAGTTTTTCCATCTGTAAAATGGAAATGCTATTACTTCATGCATGAAGATGATTTAAGGGCAAATAATTGTTTTTTTCACAATACTCAAGTGCAAAGCCACCTTGTACAAGAGTGTATCAGTGCCAGATCAGTTGATGTGCATTTAATTATTGTATCTGTGGGATTATAACTGAATCCTTGAAGGAGGGGTCTTTCAGAAGTCTTCATACTAAATGAAGTACTTTGTTCTTTCAGATAGTCTGTCTCAAGTGCTTATGCTGGCACATATATGGGTGCTTTAAATAGTCACTTTACAAGCTTACTTAATGCCAACCACTTTGACATTTACCACTGCTGTTCAAATGAAAATAATAGCTGACCTTTTTAAATTTGGGTGGGTTTTTTTATTATTTTATAGTGAAGTAGAAAAGAGGATCTTCAAACATTGGTACTTTCCCATATTAGCTTTCCAAACTGATGATCCTTCAGGATCTATACTAAGTTTAAAGGAATCCAATGGCATGGTGGAATTCTGGAGTTGGTCAATTTGACAATTGGACAAAGTTTCCATGTGAAAATAAATGAACTCAGTCATTGCTTAACTAACTCATGGTTTTTATATTGCTCCTAAAAAAATGTGGAGTTACATGATAGATACATTTATTTGCTTTTCCTGTCTAAATCTACCTTTTTTTTTTTTTTTTTTTTTTTTAATATGATATGCTCTTTAACTCTCAAGGTGCATTTGAAAATGCAGAAATTAAACAACTTTACTTTCTAGGACCTGTAAGGGAGAGTTCAGATTACAAAAAAAAGTTTTTAGAAAGAGAAGAGTAACAAGTTTTCATTCCTCCATTCATATTTCAAGAAAACTACATAAAAACATGTCATCAGTGTAAGTCGCTAGCCTGATTTCAACCACTATCTCTGTGTAATGTGTTGTGAAAAAGGGACTAGTTTCATTTGTATTGGAGAGAAACTGCAGCTCAAATTACAACCCTTGGTGGTATCATTGCCATCTCTTTGAAAGATCTTGTTCTGCTCTATCAAGAATAACCAGGTCATAAAGACAAGGTCTGCGTTGTGAATAAGCAATGACTTGTGTTTGGTTTTGGTTTAGAACTTCAGAGTCTTAGCATATCTCATTTTTGGACCTTCTTATAAACATCCACACAAATGTGTGAAGCACAGATCAAACTAGAAATAAAATTTTATATACTCATTTCCAAAATCTGCATGAAAAAAAATCTAAAGCAGAATTTTCATCTGAAAAATTGTCAGAGAATCCAAATCATTATTGCATCTTTGATGGACTGCTGCCAGTTTGGTGTGCCTTGTCTGTATTAATATTTGGTAGAGTAAGGCCTTCGGTAGGTATATTATTAAGTGATAAAAAGGTACTTTTAAACCCAAATTTTCTACATATATACAACAATTATATTGTATAATATTACTAGTAATTTTAGTTGCTACATTCTCTAAGTTTTTGTCTAGAACTGTGATTTTTTTTTTTCTTTTCAGTGCTCACTAATGAACTTTTTTTTGAGGGGGAGTTGGTTTGGTTTTAATTCCTTCAGCTTTTTTTATTCAAGTTTAATTTTTGGTCATGTGGTTTTTCCAGGGAATGTATTATTTATTTTACTGGACTTAGTCACTTTGGCACTGTTTGAACTGACAGAATATAAAGTAAACAAATGGTGTTTTTCTGAGGAAAGTGACGGATAAGCAGAGAGAAATATTTATAAATCAGTCAAAGTTCTTTATTGGTATATTCAAAAGATGAGAAAGCAGTATTCCAAGATAAAAACAACATGAGCTCTGTGTTTATGTAAAATATCTTACATTATATGTCAGCTTGGGTGAGGAAAGTACATTTAATACAATTGTAAAATTGTCACTTCTTGTTTTGTTCTGTTTCCCTGTGTAACTGCAGAGCTATGAATGTCTCTACCTCTTGAATTTTCTTTGCTGTATTAAGTTTCTTAAAAGGAAATTTATTTTTTTTTAAATCACTCTCCACTTCTACAAAATTTAATTTACAACTGCATAAAGGAAATTACTGTAGTTTAGGCAGTCAAGCATTTCAACAGATCCCTAGAAATGTACAAAGGAAAGAATGATTATCAGTCCTGAATTGTGGATTAAGAGGATCATACTACACAGAGTACTGTCTAAAAGTAGCAATTTAATAGAAAATGTGGATGTTCATGTGAAGAATGTCTCTGAGGTTAAAGATAGCATTTAAAGCATGATTTTTCTTCTTCTTCTTCTTCTTATTATTATTATTTGGTAAAAGATTTGCCTAGAGATGCTTGTCTTGTGAGTATTTTTATTTAACATTAAAAGCATCTTCACTGGGAGTGTTAGAGACATTCGTTACGTGTTTTAATTCTGTTTTTATGTAAAGTTTTGATTTTGTTAATTTTTTGTAGAAGGGGAAATTTCATTAAAAGAGGAGAAATGTCATTTTGGACTGCAGAAAATGTATTAAAAATGTACATGAAGTCCCTTCAATATCTGTGTTACAAAGCACAAATAAGCTGCAGGAAGTACCATTTGCATGTATATAAAGGGAAGTTTTTTAAAATCACAAGGTAAGTGAGGTTTCTGAGGTTCTACAATATATTCTTCATACTTCTTCCTCATGCTTTTTTTCCTCATAAACTGGCACTGCTTTTTGAGTCTTTTTGAGGGTAGATTGTCTTCTTTGAAGTCTGCAACAAGAGGACAGATACTTTTAAAAACTTAATATGTGTGTTCTTGTCCTGTAAACTTAAATAATACTTTTGTACAAGACCCTCAGCAAACCATTTAGTGGAAAAAATCAGCACAGAGTTTCTCTAATTCTGCCTTTTTAAGTCCAGGGACGACCTAGTCCATTATTTCAAATGTCACCTCTGTGTTAGCTCACAATCTAGCTCAGGTAAGGAATATCACACTGTGCACAAGTTTTTGTCAGCATTTCGTGTCAGTACAATATTTGAGAACAGTTTCCTTGAACAGCCAGCTCAAGCATAGATTGCAACAACAAAAAATTCAATGGAGTGCTTTTCCAGAGGATTCTCCCTCCTGCTGCAAATAAAAATCATCACTTGTTGGCAAAGTGATTTCTTTTCTCTCAAATGCACTTTTTTTTTTGTCAGCAATGTAATTTATATCAAGCAAGCAGTGATTTTTGTTCCATCTACAGCATCTGAAGATTATTTTTGTATCCAGTATGAACATTTTTTCATGTTTTGGTCTTTTGTATACACCTACATTACTTTGATTATTACAACCTTACCTACCCAAAAATATCTTTTCTAAATTATACATAGTTTTACTAGTTATGTAATAAATTTTTCTTCTTTTGAAATTATATTCTATGGCTGAATATATGGTGCATTAGTTTGGTTTTTTCCCTTCTTTTTATTTTTGTGGAAACCAACAAATGAATTAATAGAAGCTGATTAACGAGGAGCATTTGGTATGTTATTGATAGGAGATCTCTATAGAATACCTGAAGAATATGCAGAATTCTCTAGTCTATATTGAGTAGAGAAGGGAGATATCTGAGGATAACCAGATACCTTTTCTCATATAAATTAACCTTTTTTGTTCAACTTACAATATCAACTGTAAACAGGAATCCACATCTACGCTTGTAAGCATCTGAGCCTGTCTACATCCTTGTGTGGTACAAACATGCATAGTGCTGTCAATCACATAATGTGAATTAATAAAATACAAATACTGTCCAATATATAGTGAAAAGAGGAAATGGGACTTGGTTATTCTAAAATTTAAAATATTCATAAGTTTAATATTTCTTTTAAAATGAAGAAATTTCAATATAATGATGGTTTTAATGAATATTACATTTCATCTGTTGTTAATTTCCATAGCTTTTCTGGATGAAACTCAATCGCTTTTTTTGCTTTGTTTTAATATAATTCTGTTGCTTATTTGTAGTTTAAACTTAGATAATGAAATAATGTGTGGCCTTTGCTCAGTTAATATTCAGTTTTGTGTTGACTTGGAACCGTATTGCTGAACAGACTGATAGCTAAGACAGTGCACAGAGAAGAATGTGTTGAGCCGCGTGCCTCTTGTTAACTTTGATTGGAGATTACCCACTCTCTCCATTTATTGTTTTGAAAGGGTTCCCCAATGAGTTAAGAAAGCAAGGGGGTTTTAAAAAAATATAGACTGGAAACAATATAAGTGTTTATCTAAGAGGTGGCTTAGAATGCCAGCTAAAATACTGAAATGCTTTCATTATAAAATGAGTGGTGATTGTTACAATAGAATATCTAGAATCTTAGCATTGAGTTCAAAACATAATGCTGAAGTAGTAGCAATGACTAATAGTAAGATTAAACAAAAACAGTATTAATCAGAATTAAATTTTTCCTTCATTAATTTATGAATCACAGCTTCTCCAACATCTGCAAGACCCATTTTAAGTCCCCTAAATGCTGCTGCTTTCCATGTCTAGAAAACATAGAAGTAAAAGTTTATGGGTTTATATTGATTATTTGTTTCTATCACTAGGCTTTTGCTCATTCTTGGAGCATTCTTAGAGCCATTTGAGTTTTCAATTACAATTTACTCTGAAATTAGCTCTGCATTCTGTACAATGCCCTTTTCATTAATTCTTGTTTATGCTTAGCATAGATGTGAACTTTACCATTGTTACCCAATTCTTAGTATTTCTGAGTACAAGTCACCAAAGAAAAAAAAAACCAGAAAAATCTAAAAAATATGGCACAATTTGTGTTAATAGTGTTCCCACATTTAATTTCACCTGCATTAGATTAGTTTTGATGTAGTGCTATGAAATAACAAATAAATAAAGCTGAGTAATGTCTTAGAATAGTTGTATAGATTTTAAACATCATCACATGTCATTGGCAAAGCAATAAATACATATTGTCTTCAATTCTCAAAAAAAGAAGTGTAATTTAGTTCCTGTTCTCAACAGTTGCTGTATTTCTTGACCACTAAGGAGAATGCTAAGAATCTGTTTGATAGATATTTAAATACATGTTTACACAAAAGTAAGAGTCATTAGGTTTCACCAAATACCTTGCCAGCTCCGTAATCCACACACCATAGGTCAGTGACTGTTTTGGAGACATTTAAATGGTATTTCTCTCAGATGGTGCTGGTAAAACAGCTCTGTTCTGTACTTGCAAATGGGAACTTTTAGCTTCAAGGATCACTGGCAACTTACTTCTGTTGTCTGCTGAGAAACTAACGCTTCATACTGAGCAGTTGACAAGAAAAAAAGTCTGTCTTCTTTTATGCATAACCTGTTCACCCATTGCAAATTAAGGTGGCTTTTCACAGCAAGCGTCCAAGGACAGGCTCTTGGATATGGCAGGTTCTCTCACTTTTTATCACTCAGTTTTTTGGTTGATCTGGCAGTGCCACTAATAAATAGCAACAGATTTTATCAACTGTACCCTTCTGCTGGACTTTTGTTTTTAAGAAAACTAAATTATTTCTGATGTGATAAGGGAATTGCCACAAAAATCAGTGTGAAAAAAATAAAATTTATTTCATGATAAAAGAAGAAAAATTGTATAAAATTTCATAGTTGAAGCTGCTCCTTTTCTTTAATTGACTTCTTTTGCTCAGACGTTAACATCTTCATCCCTTAGCCAGTGTGTGAGCTCAGTGGGTGTGCTAATCTCAGTAATTGTAGGGAGTTTCTCTTCTCCCAGCTCCATCCTACACTTTCCTAGTTTTATTTTTATCCTTCTAAATGTTTCTTTGCCATTTTCATCAGAGAAGTGTCATTATAGCTGATATAAATGAGAACTCTAATCATCATCTTTGTGATTTGCACTCCAGATACTATTTACTATGTAAAACACTAAACAAAAAAAATCCAAAAAAATCCCATCTAAACAAACAAAAAAACCCACCCCAAAGCAACCAAGCAAATGAAATTTTTAAAAACACACACAAAAACCCAACCGAAAAACCCAAAGTCCGTGTAGATACAACTCATCCTATCTTCCTCATACCAGCCTGTGTATGCTTAGACATTAACCTCAGGACCAACAGGAATAATCTTTCCAATTTCACCATTTTTCTTCATCACTGTCAACTCTATCAGCACATTAGTTCTCTTATGATTGAAACCTAAACATCTGGAATTTGATGTCTTTCCTATGCTTCTCATCCATACTAAGGTACAGCTTCTTAAGCTGTGCACTGAGCTGAGACTCTCATACAGATTCTCCACAACTGGCCTCTTCAGCACATGACAAATGTCATCTTGTCTCATTGCTCCTAGTGTTCTGCAAAGATTTTTGTAACATCTCTCTCTGCATCTTTCCCTAGTTCCCCTTCAAAGCATCAAATACAGGCAGTTTGTTTTCAGTTTTATAGTCCTTCACCGTCTGACTTCACGATGCCCATTATTCTTCATAAAGTAGAAAAAAAAGTGCCATTAATTTTCTACTTTTTGATTTTCAGGTAAGCCCTGTTGTACTTTCTTCTGTGCTGCCTGTAATGACTGTGAAGTACCTCATTATCCTCCTCCAAGTCAGTCATTCAGACTTCTCCAGTCTATGTATAGAGAGCTTAGATGCATATATTGCCTGCTGTCATGACAGGTATTTCCTATCAGTCTGTCACTGTCATCTCTTGTCTTACACAGGACTATCATCTCCCTGAGTGTCTGTGCAATGCTGACAGCATGGTCCTGGTCAGCATCATGGGAGCCTTTGTGCATTTGCAGTGACTCCCAGGGAGCCTTTGTGCACTTGCAGTGATTCCCATGTTACTGCTGCTGCCACTGCTTCCAAGTCTCCCATCACCTGTGTGATTTACCATGAGCATTGAAGTTCTTCATTCCAACTGGAAAAATATGGCCCTATAATTCATTTTTTCTGCATTACTGATTCAGCTGTTTTTTGTAGTCTGCCCTTTTACAGGGCAAACCATGCTCTTCTTCTGTAGCCTCACTTTAGTGAAATAGCAGAGCACACACATCTCCAATGCATCTAATAAGACACCAGTATTTTCAGTCTGCAATAAATACTTGTAAATGTCTCAAAAAAATGTAGTTTTTTTTTAAAGTGAGAGATGATTCAAAGGACATTCAAAAAGCCTTTGACACAGTCCACCACACAGTCCTTCATGAGCGATTATTAAGAAAACTGAATAGTTCCAGGTGAAAGTTAAAGTTGCATCGTAAGTTAGAAACAAGAGACAGAGATATAGTATGCCTATATTGGAGTATATTGTCAATTTTCAGCATGGCAAAAGGTTAACGTTTCCGTCTCCTCCTGACCTGTACATTAAATACCATTGTTTAATATATTTATTAATGAGCTGGAAAGTGGGATGAAGGATATTGCGTGTTTCAAAAGTTAAAGATAACCAGAAAACTTATTTAGCCTTGTAAAGATTAGAGATGACTTTGAGGTATTTCAAAGGAAAGTGGAATAGTAAATACGCAAATGCCATAGTGGTAGAAGAGAGATGGCATTGGTTAATATGATACATACTGATGGAGTAATTTAACTGCTTATACTGGTGATGTAACTTCACAACGATTTTTCTAAGCATAATCACAGTACGATAGAGGAAACAAACTGTATCTTATAACAAGCACATCTTTTCTTGGTCTTCACTAAAAAGAAACAATCCAAGATTTATGAAAATTGAAGAGTGTGCAGACAAATACCAATTTTGTTTTGGTCTCTGATCTGATTATGTTATGTGGAATTTGGGATGTTTCATTCTAATCTAAAAGTTGTTTTCATACCCTAAAGAAGGACCACTTTTTTCCTCCCTCTCTCCACTTCTGTTATGCAGTCCAGCTATTTCAGACCTACATTGTCTCTTTATGTAACTCCAAGCAAAACTGTGCTTAGAAAGCTACAGAGAATTGTGGTTTCATATCTGTTCATATCTATCTGCATGAGAGTCTGCTCTGTGTAATAGTTTTTGTCAGTGAGCTATTATTTCAAAACCAGGGTAATTTTTTTTCTACATAAAATATGTTCTAATTACAAGTGTCATTTAGGTTGTTTCTAAAAAATATTAGCAAAAATTCTAATATTAATAATGTCCATAATAATTTCTTAGTTTAGGAAAAAAAAAAGATTGAATTTAATCTTTGTGAAATTTCTTTACTCCCTTAATCTTGAGTGGATAGAAAAAGCTTGTCATTTGAAAAAACTGATGGAGCTTTGGTTCCTCAAGACCATGATACCCAGTTATTTACCCAAATCAGTCACCGAAACTACACTAGAGCTGTCTTTGTACAGATAAGTGAATTATCTTTTTAATATATGTATATGTATGCACATTCTTGTGAATTGTCTGTAGAAGCTTTTCATATTTAACTTACTTCTGTAGTGCCTATTTCTGCTTTAATCTCAGTCCCTCAGTCCTTTCTTGTTGTACAGTTTTATGACTCTAGACTTTATTGGGAGCAAATTATACCACAGCCTCTTCATTGTTCATTTTCCTGGAGCACTGTATTAGGTACAGTCTCTATAAATGCATAGAAAGCTCTTATTTTTTATGCCCTAAATCTCTTCTTTCTGGAGCAAGTACGTTGATATCTTTGCACAATTCCTGCTATAAATGTGATCCTCATTTAGTTGTCTAAATGAGAAGGATTTTACCTGACTTATGCATTTCACCTGAGCTGTGCAACATAGAAAAGCATGGGACTTTGTATCAAAGCCCTTTCACTCCAGTCTTTTGAAGCTTGAAGTAGATGTCTGACATTGTTGTTTGTCCTATTTGCCAAAAGTATTTGTATCACAGGCATTCCAAGTACTGTATCTATTCTGGGTCGTTTCTTTGTTTTTTCTGTATTCTGGCCTACTGTGACTTAGAGTAGCCTGTGCTTGTGCATAAACTGGATTTCTACTCCACAGAACATCTTCTCGTCTTGATTAAAGAATGTGTAAATCTCATCAGATTAACAGCAGATAGGATAGGCCAGGACCCTAAAAGATGAATGCCAGGATTTCTTGGATACAATCCATAGCGACCCTATTGTGGTCCAATCAGGAGGGACATGAAATATAAAGATTCAATCCCAAAATCCCTTGCCTCTGTCCTGTTTTTAGAAAGGACACAGGATTGCCTTCTGTTTGCCATTAATAACCTATCAGTTTCACTATAGTCTTTGTCCTAAAACATAAAGTCTTACTGATACTTCTCCAGCCATCTTCTCTCCATGGACTTTCCTTCATTTTAGGATTTCATACTTTTTAAATGAGACACTTTTTTCTCTAAAGAAAATTATTTTTAGGTATGCTGATCTTACCCTTGGGCTAGAAGCGGTAACTAATCGTACAATTGTGTTAAGAAATAAGTTTGTGAGAAGCTCATAAAGAATAAAGAATTTAACAGAAGATGTAAATACAGATGTGTGCTAACACATGAAGACAGGATGTCTGGGAATTCACAACAAAATATTGATTATTCTCCAAATAATAGAATTCTTGGTTTCCATGTCACTCTCTACTTGCAATTCAAGAAAATTTCGATTTTACTTACTGTGAGAAATTTCTAAGTGCACAATCTAAGAGTGCCAGTAGCATTCTGTGAATCTGAACAACACCTGAACTACAAGCTGAAGACCCTGCAGTTTCTTTGTTTGTGGTGTATGATGCACATTTTCAGTTGTACTTTCATCACCTTATGTACTGTAGCATTAAATTATAAAACTACAGACAGTCTACATTTAGAATAGTGGGTCTTTTTTTGATGTGTGTGCCTATCATAAACTGCCAAGTACTTAGGTTATAAAGCCTGTTGTTTTGACTGAACAATTACAGTAATTTCACGAATACAAGCCGCACCAATTTGACTAAGATTTTGCTCCTAAACCGGAAATGCGGCTAATAATCAGGAGCGGCTAATACAACCTCAGAAGTGCCTGCCAGAGTGCTGAGCCGAGCAGCTGCAAAGTCGGCATTTTGCGATTGTTACAAATCGCTACTTTGTTGCACCGCGGGTGGAGCCTGGCTCCGTGTAGGCAGAACGGGGGGCGGGGAGAGAGGCGGGAGAGCTCTCTTTCCTCCTCTGCCACAGCCCAGGGGAGAGACGGGGGGGGGGCCCGGCGCCGCCATTGCTGCAGCTCGGGGAGGAGAGGGGGGACCCGGGCCGGCCCTACCGCGGCCGGGGGAGGGGGGGGGGGGGGACCCGGGCCGCCCCTACCGCGGCCGGGGGAGGGGGGGGGGGGGGACCCGGGCCGCCCCTACCGCGGCCCGGGGAGGAGAGGGGGGACCCGGGCCGCCCCTACCGCGGCCCGGGGAGGAGAGGGGGGACCCGGGCCGCCCCTACCGCGGCCCGGGGAGGAGAGGGGGGACCCGGGCCGCCCCTACCGCGGCCCGGGGAGGAGAGGGGGGACCCGGGCCGCCCCTACCGCGGCCCGGGGAGGAGAGGGGGGACCCGGGCCGCCCCTACCGCGGCCCGGGGAGGAGAGGGGGGACCCGGGCCGCCCCTACCGCGGCCCGGGGAGCGGGGGGAAGCCGGCGCCGCCATTGCTGCGGCCCGGGGAGGGAGGGGGAAGCCGGTGCCGCCATTGCTGCGGCCCAGGGAGGGGGGGGGGGAAGCGCACGCTGCCATTGCTGTGGCCCGGGGAGCCGACGGGAGCCCCGCGCAGCCATTGCCGCGGCTCGGGGAGCCGACGGGGTGCTTTGTCCCCGCCCGCCGCCGCCGCGGCAGGAGCGGGGAAACTCCGTCCCTGCCCGCCGCCGGCGCCACGGGCGCGGGAAAGCTCCGTCCCCGCCCGCCGCCGCTGCCGTAGGAGCAGGGGAAGCTCCGTCCCTGCCTGCCACCGCAGGGCAGCGCCGACCCGGGGTGACCGAGCCCAGGGGCAGCGGCGGCCGGCCCCGAGCTGCAGCACCGTGCTGGACCACCTGGCCCCGTCAGCGGCCCCTAGCGGGCCGAGCCTGCACAGCCTTAGCTCAGCCAGTAAACCCCGCCCTCCCGCCGTTCTGTTAATAATTGCACGCGGGTCCTCGCTGCGAACGACAGAGCGGCTTATATTCGTGTGCGGCTTATCTATGGACAAAAACCAAAATATTTGCCAACACCCAGAGATGCGGCTTATAGTCAGTGCGGCTTGTATTCGTGAATTTACTGTAATTGCAAAAAATAAGAAGATAAAATGGGAAAGCAAAAATAGAAACAAAATATTTTAGGTTTTGAAATAAGACACTGTCTGATGTCAGCTATTTTTAAAGCCTATTAGGTTGAGTAGAAATTCCAGTTAATATATATAATCCTTTAGAACTGAAAATATTCTTCAGTTTGTCCAGTTGACTACATTTCTCTATGAATCAACAGACTGCTGGCTCCCATGTTTCTTTTGAATCATTCTGCCATATCTGCGTAACAAAGGAGGATGCAGTGTCACCTATAGAAATATATTAGAAAATTTCTGTATATTTCTAATTAATAATTTCTTGCATTTGTTATTGCTCAACAGTTATAGATGCTGGTAAGACCATTTTCTTTATTAAACAAGTCAGCATCACTGTATTTTGACTTTTTGCATATTTTTCATATAACTTCTCGAAGAAAAAAAACAACATGTGAAAAATAAACTATTGCTAATTTTATTTATGATATTCATATTTTCATGAACTTATTCCAATGTCACTTGAGAACATTTAATAATTTTGTTATGTGTTCTGTTTTTGTTGTCTCATGTATTTGGGTTTCTTATCTCTGTTGGATTGATTTGAAAGTTGTCCACTTTTGCAAGTGTATTTAAATAGTAGGAGCAGTGTAAACGAAAGCCAGGAGTGACTCTATTTCTGGAAGGATGGGGAAGTGTCCCACACAGCATTTTTCACACTTCTGAGCAGAGTCCTCTTGACCTTCCATATAACATTGAGACAGTCACTCTTTTCCAAGAACTGATTGCTCAATCGTTTTACCAAATGGTCACATCTTTAGGAAACAAGAAATGTGCACAAGAAGGAATGACCTTAGTCTTGGCTTCAAAGCCTCTTGTGCTTTGCAAGTTACTTTATTTTTGGAAAAGCTGAAGAAACAATTTGTAGCGGGCTTTGCACGTCATGACTTTTAAGAAAAAAGAGATTATCCACAAGTTCTCTGAATGCTGTCGTGGGTGGGGAAGTTCAGAGGCATTTAATGCACTCTGTACTCCAGCTGTGACATGCAGGTAGCAGGAGCATCCTGTGCTTGAACGTGTTGTGTTCTCGTGGGGATCGCAGCACTGCAGTGAGTGCGCCTACACCCAAGGCCTTATTTTAGTGCTTTCACTAAAGCTTTCAGGGTGGAAAATAAATCCTGTTCAATTGAAAGTGTTTCACAATTCCATGGATGAGAAGGGAAAATTTTTTCTTAGACGTGTTGTGCAGATGTGTGTCATCACTTGCACTTCCTCATAAGATAGGTCTAGAGTGAACTTTGTAAAGCTACAGCTGGTAATGCATGCACCATGTCCTCTAATTGAAATGTGGTCTCTCTTTGCATGTCTTTGTATCAGCTCAGAATTCAGGCCTCTAAGTACATTTTTTATGTCCAGAGGGGTATGAGCACAGGTGATACTGAGTCAGGACCTTATAACCTGTGTTCTGAGTGCTCACTCCAGGCATGTTATGAAAGGTGGGCAGAGTGAGATGATAAGACAATAAAAAACTTGAGATCCTTCCCTTTTTCATTCTCCCAGTAATGCAAGGCTCAAGAATCCTTTGTATTCAAAAGCTTGAAATAGATCTTTAATCTATGGATTAAAAACCTTATGTTTTAAAACATGCAGAATTTGGGTATTTTCCTTGCTTGTTCTGTCAAAATTAGTGCTTGTTTCTCTCTTGAATGTATATAGGTCTTATTTCCAGGCGTTTAATCTTGTTAAACTTTGCAGAAAATTAAGAGAGAACAATGTCAACATCTGTATCACAGAATCAGACTTCTGAGATCCAGCTAATGCTCTTTGACTGTGTTTCACAAGCTGCAGATCAGCTTCTTCAGCAGCTGAGACCTGGCAGATTTAAATGAGATTTATAACATTATTTAGTTACAGTGAAATCATTGAAGTTCGGTATTGTAATTATGAGTAATTTCATGTACCAGCAAATTTTTGCACAAAAGCTTGCAAAAGCTTGCAGAAAGTGACTGGTATCTTCATCTCGTTGCCTTCTCTCTCTCTCCTATTCAATCCAATCTTCTATTTTCCTAGACCATTGCCTAATGATTTTGGGAGTAAAGACATTATTTTCAGGATCTTGTTTGCCATTTAGCTTGACTTACAGAGATACATAAATTTCTCTTTCAAGAAGACAAATTTTGTTTCTGTAATCAGCTGGGAAATATCCTGGTGAGGAACGTTCTTTATATTCTACAGACATACCAAAAACCATAAATACTTTTTCTCCAACAGATGTTTGCTGTACAATATTAAATTATTAAAACTAAAATATCATATACAAGGCTTATATAAATCAGTATCACTTAGTATCACTAATGAAATGCTCAAAATTTGAAAGGTAAGGTTTTCTTCCCTGCTCCGTTAAGTTTTTTCTGATAAGTAGACAAAGAGTTATAGTATAAAGTTATAACAGTTTGCCTCCTCCAAAATTTTGTCTGTAAAAGTAACAATTCAGATTTATCCAGTGCCTTTTAATTCTCCTTAGGAAAAAAATTGAAGATGTTGAGGCTAATCAGTGCTGAGCTAATGGAGATCTGTCCGGAATTTTATCCTGCAATTCTTCTGAAGGCTGAAGTTTCTGTCTGCCTTGAAAAGAAGAATTTACTAGTATCCAAACAAAAAAAAATCATCCAACTTGATTTGTTTGAGTAAAAAGAGAAGGGTGAAAAAGAACCTTCATTCAAGAATTAATTTTAGCATCATTTACTGCTCTGTGCACACTTTATGTTTAGATGCCATTTATAAATATCTTACTACCATTTGTTAAATTTTATGACAATTTTTACCATGCCTGATGACTGTAACTCATGCATTAAACATGCACACGTATTTTAACAATATTTGCATCTTATAATATGCTTTCTAACGACTTGTCATAGACTCATCAGTTAAACATTTATTTTACAAATGCATTTTGTAATATGCTATGGTAATAAACTATAAAAAAGGTATCCCACCTTGTAATATTTTCAGATAGATGAATAATGCATTACAAATTCTACCTTCATTTAAAACATGACCTCTATTCTGATGAAATCTGATACATTGTCTGGATTTATGGCGATCACTGAGTTGTGTGAGGTGCTGTCAATCTACTTTCTGATTAATTTTCCTAGTTGATAAATTTGAATTAATCTGTAAATATTTACAAAATAATGGGGGGGGGGTGGGGGTTCTTTTTTTTTTTTTTTTTTTTTTTTTAGTCCACCTGATTAATTTAAACCAAATGTACCAACCCCCATCTAGCTGGGAGCTAATTTTCATTCAAATAATTTCTGTAAATTCAATTCAGTTCTGAAATTGATTATCAAATTCATGATTGTTCTTTTGCTGGCTGCCTAAGTTTGTCATATATATCTCTAAAGAGGCCTAGGCTACTGTCACATCTAATCTAATGAGCTCTGTAAAGCTGAAGGGTACATAATACTGGAAAATTTTATAATAAGCTATTTCACAATAAAAATATGGTTTTACTGTTTATTATTTTAAATTTGACCTACTTTTATATACTTTTTTTAATTTATGGAAGTTCATTCAAACCAAAGTTTTGCTTAAGTAGCTGTTGCCATCATAGTCAACCTGCTTTCTGGCTTCCTGAAATATCATGCTGCTTTTTCAGTAGTTTTTTAATATGAATGTTCATACCTATGATTCTCTGGCTGATTTCTCTTCATGTGTGCACACATGTGTAGATTGTAATATTTTTCATAGTTCTATTTTACCAGGGATTTTTTCTTCAAAACTGATGTAAAAGAAGGGAATTTGAGGGTAGCTCAGTTGGTGGGTTTGTTTACATAGGCTGTAGAGTATTATAGGTATGCCCATACATCTAGTGATAGAGAAAAATTATTAAGGATTTCAGCAGTATTCTTCATTAGTTACCTTCCCATATCTGAAGAAAAACTGAAGTGTGTGGCAGTTTTACTTTTGCTGTTTGCCTGGAGATAGTTTTACAGCATTGCATCTATGTGATGCTGTCTGAATGTGTGAAGTCAATACAGAGCAGTCTGGTTTTACATCTATTTAACATAAATACAAATGACTACTTCAGGTGCATACTAAGGAGAAGTCAATGTTAGATAATTGGTCTCTTGGAAGAGGGCTTTATTGCACCAGACAATAGAAGGTTACACCTTGTCTCTGCCTTTCACCTTAATAGTCCAGGCTCAAGGGCCTTTTGTCACCATTCATAGTCAAGGCACTTTTAGTCAACACATTGTTGTCAACACATAGTCAACACAGCTGTAAGAGACAAATTATGCAATCTGATTTAGACATCTAATTAGGATTTAATGAATTGTGCCACAGAAATGCCTATTTTTCTCCTTTGATTACTTCAGATGACTATTTCAGATATAGATTGTAGTGCAGAATTTTTTGCATTTGGTAGAGCGATATCCCCCATTACCGCTTCTATTTTTTTTTTCTCTTTAATTTTTCTAAATAAATTATTGCCTATGAAATGAGCTGGACTTATTGTCAATTGAGTTTTACCTCTTCAAACTGAGCATTTTAAACTACACTCTACATAGTAAAACACACTCGGGATTGTCTAAATTCTGTTATGGCAGCCTCCCTGCTCAGGGAGAGGATTATTAATTATGTTTGTTTGCTTTTGCTTTTTTGTTTATTTTTCATGTTTATCATTAGGTGAAAGCAAGCAACTAGTTCTAGTTGAGATGGTATGTTCCGGTGATGTGACTTCTATCCTATATAGCATCAAGGATAGGAAATACTCATTCTGCTTGGGCTATATGAAACTGCAGACTAGTCATCTGAGTATTGAAATGGGCTTGATAAAGACAAAGTATTTAGTGTTCTATCCCAAATGCCTTAGCCATCACTTCTCCCACTCTTTGGGAGGAATTCAAACAAAATTTGCTGTCTTTTTCTATTAAAGATATAAATTGCAGCAGTCATTGTTTTGTTGGAAAATTTTGCCTATTTTTTCCTGATGGATGTTTTTTATAGAATCATGTTGCATTCTTTGCTTATCTTTGAAATTACAAGTTTGACCACTTTGTTTATTAGGAGCATGGTGATTTCTAGAGTGAAATTTTAGCAATGTTTCTAATGTTTAACTGTTTCAGTAGATTTCCTAGCTTCAATTGTGCACACTGTTTCTTTGAATACATCAAAATATTGTAGTATCTTGGTAGTTCCTTCGTTCTTATCTGTTTTAAAATCTCATCTATTATAAGTCACATTAGGGTTGCTCAAGAAATGCAGTAAGCATCTGTATTTTGTGATGGGAATTTCTTTATTTTAAGTTTACTCAGAAAGCACAGAGATTCTACACTGCTGTATTTCTTGGCAACTGGTCATTCTTTAAGATAAATCAAATATATACGATATATGTGCTTCTGCTATTACTTGACTGTTTCAAGATTTCTGTAGTTCAGATTCATTGCATTCCTTGTGTTCTTGGAATTCCTTTTTTTGATTTCAGTTATAGAAGAGCCTATAAGGCATACTCTAGAAATTTGTTTTTGCATATTGCACATCTTTTTATATGTGAGCATCCACAACTGCATATTTACATAGTCAGCTATCATGTGCAATCTTAATACAGATAATAAACTGCAGGGTTGTTAATACCCTTCTCAACTGAACTTCACTAGTCTCTTTCCTTCTATTATTACAAATTGCTGCTTTTAGCACTAACAGTAAACAATAATATTATTTTCTCTCTTTTTAAAATTTTTATTTTGTATGTCAGTCTTTGAAATGCATTGGGATTTGTGGGCCAGAAGAGAGAATGTTTAATCCAAAATTAGCCACAAATTCAGTACTGAAGCCAATGGTATGGTTTTTATATTATGGGTTAAGAGTAGGTTCTAGCTGCCTAGTAGATCACACACTTGATTTAAGTCCTGTGAGGTTAAAATGCAATAGATTTTCAAACAACAGTATTCATATGCATACAAAAATTTTAAAATTATTTTGGTATTTCTAAGACAAAAGAGTTAGCAGACTTCCTCAGAGGTACATTAAAATTAAAAATTACCTTTATAGAAGGAAAAAAAAAAGTTGTGTGATGCATTGTAATATCTTTTTGAAGATTTTAAAAGTAGCTTTTCTATATATATTCACATTTGCTATATACATAGTGATGTGTTTTTGTATAAGGGTTGTATTCTAGTTTTGTTTGGGAGAATCTGCGTAAATCGTGTATGGTTTCTCCATTTGTGAAGAATGTGGCAATGCCAAACTCACACCAATGAAACCATCATACTTTTCATATAATGTATGGTGTATAACATACATACACACTTATAGTGAGGTAGAGGACGATACCAAAAATTTCTTCCCTCTAGGCTTGAAAAATGATCAAAAAGTAGAAGACACTTTTTTTGTGCCTTGGGAAAAACAGATCAAGAAATTAAAACTCTAGTCATTACCAATAACCTTAAAATGTATTTTAATGTGCTGCAGCTTCAGTTACCCTCAGCTGAAGCTTCTCTATTTTAGCTTACAGGGTCTTGTGACCTCAGCCCATAGCAGAGTTTCAACAGTAATAGCGACAGCCATCTTGGATAAATGTAAGTGAATTTTTTCCTCATTTCTATAGTTTCTCTCCCTCACATGCACTTTTGGAGTTTTGTTTTTCACTCAGGATGTAGACAGTGTTCCTGACAACACTTCTGCTCTGTGCTAAGTAGCATGATTGACACAAAGTACAAATAAAGCATCTAAGTGGGATTTCTTGCCTTTTAAATGTCACAGTATCAGACTCATCCTGTGCTTTTGAAATGCCAGTATGATGGCCATGCAAACTTTATTTTACCTGCAGCTAGCTTGATGGTAGTTTTCATTATCGGCCAGGATTAATCTGCAAAAAGTGAAGCGGTACAAAAATATTTTGGCCATATAATCTTGTTTTAGTTAATGCTAAGGATGAAATCTAGGAGAATTCAGAGAATAATTTTTTAAGGAAAGGTTTGCCTTCTTCAATCAGCTTTATCATTTCAGTTCTGCTTCGTGTCATATTGTGGTAATCCATTTCCAAACTTAGCTCTGCATTCACTAATTGTTGCATAAATCTGGGGGTGGAGCTGGAGCTGGGAAAGGCTACACATTATACATACTGCCTCTGTAACAACTTCCAGAAGTATAAATTAAGGAATTAAGGACATCTGCCCACGATTTGTTTCTGAAGAATGCCAAATACAGCAGTCTTTTTTTTTTTTTTTTTTTTCCCAATAGTTATCATGCTGTTGTAATGGGGAGACAAACCAAAGATAACATATAAAAAGAGTTATTCATTTGGAAAATCCTGTCCTGTATGCTGATAGCCTGAAGAAGCTGACATTTGGTAGGAACTTACAAAAGATAGGTGGACTTAGATATTCTTTGGTATTTAGTCCTGAGCTGGCCTATGTTTGAATTCATTATTTTTGAATAAAGTAGCATCCTTGGCCTGTTAAATCACCACGCCACCCCTCCATCTTCTATTTGTTCATATACCTAAACATATATATAAAATTGCATCTAAAATTCCATGGTTTTATTTACATGTAAATTTTGCATTGTAGCTCTACAGCTACAGTAGTACCTTCTTAATGACCTCGTCTAGATGAGCACATGCTTGTTCAAATGCAGCTTGTTCTCTTCATGTGGTTTCATAGGATGTATCTGTTCATGAACTGTATGAAATGAAAGGCCACCTACGAGCATTTTAGTCTAAAGCCAGCAGAAGTAGAACTGCTTCCATCCATCCATCTTATAAACATGACATTCAAAGATTGATACTGGGCTGTCTCAGTGTTTACCTTAAACCTGTAGTCAGCTTAAACAGTCATTAGAATTCTGATCTTCTAGCAAATGTATGGTTGTGTTAATATCTCTGCAATAATTATGAGACCAAATCATATATAGCAGAGCATAGATGGTGGAAGAGTAGAAGTGTTTGTACTGAAACCAGTTTATTATCTTGAATTCTTGAATTGTCTCAAACTTGAGTGTGCCATGTAGGTGGGAGTGGCTGCTGTTATCATCTGCACACAGAAAGGGAGTAGTAAAAGAAATATCATGTGTAGAATCTATTCATTTTGACTAAAACTGTATGAATGAACAAAAAGGTGTAAAAAATGTTGGCTTGGCTACCAGTTCTAAGGAGAAATGTACTGAATCATGAAGAATAACTCCAAAAGTTTCTCCAAGGAAGCAGTTTAGTTGAAATCTGTGCAAACCCTGAGGGCCAATGTCCTCAAAGGTGAAGTTGTTTTATAATCATTACCATAAATATTAATTTAATTTCAAAAGAAGAGAAGGTGTTCTTACCTTTGTCATTGCAAAGCTGAGTTAATGAAAGAGCTTTGCAACCACTGTCAATGGGAAGTATGTATATATTTTAAATGTGTTTGAGTATAAAATAAAAGCTCAGTTTCTGAAATTTCACAAAATCAGCACTCTAATTATAGCAGTTTAAAACTTAATCTTATCTACATGCTTATCAAATACCAGTTATTTTGTTGGAGTCATGTATGCCAACATAAATTCATTGCCACTCCAGGCTCAGCCCTGTATTTGTTATCTTTCTGACACTGTAGTTTATGTGACACCTCTGTCCCATTAAGTGGTGTGATCCTTATATGCAGGAATGATCCCCTGCTTTGATAACGGCTCCAACTTGTAAGAACATCAAGATTATTGAATTAATAGAATGACAATGTGGTTCCATAGATCTTGTTAAAACGGTATTCTCTTCATAATAGATAGAGTGTGGTTTATTTCCTATTTTTGTTATTTATGTAGCTCTTCCAGTTGTCTGTGAACAGGGGAGAAAGATAAAAGATAAAATAATGTGTATATATATATTTCAAACTTTGTGGCTTTCTAACTATAGTATGTAGCATGTTTAGCATTTGGTGTATATATAAATAGTATGTAAAATATGCATATATAAAGTATTTTTAACTGATGTGTTGGGGCTTAGATATAGCTCATTATTTAACACTTTAGTATTTTATGTGAGGACTTTAAAATACAGTAGAAAGGATTTTGTGAAAATTATATTGTAGAAAGTGTGATGGAGCACACTGGGAAGTTATACAATGTGAAAAAGCTTGCTATAAAATAGTTTAAGATACTAAAAAGCCAGATGCTCACAAATTCAGCCTGCTAATAATTTTGGCCAAGTAACATTATATACTTCATACATGATACTAACTTCCAGGAATTTCAGTTTATTTTCTATGTTATACTGTCATGTTTCCAAAAGTCTAGCCTAGCAAAAGAGGCATTTGTGCTCCATAATAAGACACCTGAGGATTTTGTAGAGATACTGAAATTACAAAGGTACTTCAGTGCTGCAGTCATAAATATTTTTTACATTATTCTAATGGTTCATCATAATTGTTTTTACATCCTTGATGTGTAAAAGGCAAAGAAATGTTAGACATGAACTGTAATAATGTGTTTTGTCAAAAGGAAAATATTCAGAGTCATGCAGTATTTAAGTGAATATTTCTGGGTTTTGGTAAGCCTAGCTTTCAAAGCAAACCTCATTCCTGGGTTTGGTTCTAGGGCAGTTGTTACTGTCAAAGTTGGGGGCAAAGCTGTGGCTGAGTTTAGATCACTGATGATGTCAGAGGTGGGTCAGGTGTTTGGGTAAAAATGTGCATTTTATTTATGTTTATAAGATACAGACCAATGTAAAAGCAATACTGGTAAAGTTTTAATTGATATGGCAAGGATTTGATAAGAAAACAGTAGTGGAAGCAGGTTTCAGCCATTCTGTTCCAAAATACTTATTTTGTTGGTAAATGGCATTATTTTTTCATCATAAATTACATCTTTGCAAAAAATTTACATATTTTTATACTTGTATGCACATGTCTACAGAAAATAATTAGTTTTAATTGATGCAGAGGAGGTTTGTGTTAAATATCCAGTAGTTTTGGGAAATAAGCAAAGTAAGAAAGTGCTGGAATAAAAGTTGTTGTGGAATTTCCCCTGCTCAATTTTTTTTAAATATTTTAGACAAATATCTGTCAGAGACAGATATTTGTTCTGCTTTTGAAGAGAAGGGTGTGGTAACTCACTTGCCAAGGTGTCTTTTTGTTCTGAAATTTGCATAGGTTTTTTTATCAAGAAATACTTTTATTTCAGTTTATTTCTTTAAATTAAATTTCAAATTAGACTGCTATTCAGTGCTTACAACAGTTGTGTCTATTTGTATATTTAATGAACATCAGTTTGTGAGGTTTTGTTATGAGCAATCCAAATAGTGTAACAAAAAGTTACATCTGTTTTTCTTAGAATAAATATCCGAATACCATTAAGTATTCTGACTTGTTTCTAAAACTAAATAAATAGAGAGGTAAATAGAATTTTATACAGAAAATATTTTTAACAATTCTATGTCTCAAATGTGTCAGAAGATTGTATGCTTATTTCAAATTTGCACAATGATGTAAGTAATACTGATTTTTCTTAGGCTCAAAGCTTTGTGATTAATTGATTTTATGTCTAGAGAGACAAATAAAAACAAATTATTCTAAATCTATAATTTTCAGGGAAACTGTATTAAGAGACCTTAGGAAAGCACTACTTTATTAAATGCCTGGCACTTTCATGAAAAAACGTTTCGAAAAAATTTAAAAGAAAGAAGGACATAACAACTTACTGATTTCAAAACTGAGGGAGAGGTGTTTCCACGCACTTCTCCATTTTGGGTCTCTGGTTGCTCTCTGAGTTCCAGGAGGTAAGGGAGTGGAATTCCTTCCCTGGCAGCCAAGGGAGAAGGGAGGCAAGGAGCAGAGCCAGCTGTGAGGCTGCTCCTGCAGCTGGGCGAGCGCTTCTCTCGCCAGCCCAGTGCGTAGGGGGCTGGTGCTGAGCCAAGGAGGAATGGTGGAGAGAAAAGATGAGTTTCTGGAGCCTGCTGGTTAGCCATCAGTCCTGATAAGTGAGACCCTTCAGTGCAGGTCCCAGCTGTGTTTTCAGGCCTTGCCCAGGTTCTCTCCATTCACTGGGGAAAGGGAAGGTGGGACTTGGCCCTGACCATTGCAGCCTTTCAAAGAAGTGCAATAAACCCCACTTCTATGTCTTTTCAAAGGAGTCAAGATTTTCAGTGTAAGAAGTGTCAAAATATTTTCTTTTTTCTTATTTGCTTGTCATAACTGCTTTTTTCCTTTTCTAGCAGTAATCATTTTATGTGGTTTATATTAATTCAAACTTAGGGTGTTGTTTCATATAGCGCTTGGTTAGAAATGTGCTGCTGCTATTTTTGACTGAAAAAAGTTGTGCATTCAAAACATTGTCCCTTGTAGGCCTATTAAAGCTCTTCAGTTCCCTATAAATACTGCATCATAAGATCTTTCAAAATAGGCATTTTTTTTAGTAGCCTTGGATGTGCTATATATGTTTTTTTCTGAAAAGCAGCATCCAGTATCTAGTAAATCACAGTTCTGATCATTTTTTGAAAATATAAATAATACTTTTATAAACATTTAATGGAATCCTTAAAAAATTAATTATTTAAGAAATATCAAAAATATTTTAAGGTAGGTTTATAAAGATATGTTCAAACAATGAAATAATGAAACTTTTACCAGTGTTCAAGACTGGAGGAAATACATTGTTAGATGCTGCACAATTTTAATGATTCCTCTTGAGAATGAGTTAGCTCAAATGAAGGTGCTCTGCCAGTTTTATTTAAAGATATGAACTTAAAAATGACTAATTTTATAACGTGTATTTTCTGTTTATGTGCCTGTCAGTTTTAAACAGCCTTTTATATGTAAATTCACGATGACAGTTCTATATTCTGTGCCATTTCGTCACTAGAGTTTTTCATGCTAGTGGAATAATCCCTTAACAGATATTTATAGAGTTTTTTACTGTTATTTTGACAAATCAGACATTGTTATTAAAGTGATAAAAGAGAGTATTTCTAATGCTTTTTGCATTAGAATTTCTAAACTTTTTTTAAAGAATTATATATGTTTCCTAGTTCTTTTTTAGTAAACCTTGTACAGAAATTGTGTCTTTCTAGTTCCATTTTTTAGGACAACAAAAATCTGTTCTTGGAACTTGTTTCTAAACAGGTGTATCACTAAAGGTGCATCCTTATTGCTCTTTCAGTCATTTCACAGTAAGTGGCTATAGCCAGCTGTGTATTCCATTAACTCATGAATATCATATGCTTTACCAGTGCTGGATGTGGCTCCCCTTAGAGACAGATTGTTTGCCTCTAATTATCAAAGCAAACCAACACTGGTTTATTATCTATAATATTTGTAGCTTGGAAAACTTGTTGCTTTTTCATGGGTGATACACTTTCAAGGTGACAAGTTTGGAGGATTTCAGCTGTATTGTATTCAATGCATATCTAGGCAGTGCCTAAGCATAGAATCATTTGGGTTTGAGGGACCTTAAAGTTGCCTGGTTCCAACCCCTTTGGCATGGGCAGGGACACCTTCCACTAGACCAGGTTGCTCAATGCCCCATTCAACCTAAGGCTGGGGCATACACAACCTCTCTGGACAACCTGTTCCAGTGCCTCACCACCTCACATATAAGAGTTTCCTCCTATATGAAAAATTCCCAGCTTTCAGTTTAAAGATGTCTTATCACAACAGGAATAGAACAGTGTAATTTCTAAAGAAATCTTTAAATTTTCTTCATTCCTAGATAACACTTCATATGTTGACACTAAATCTGTAGACTACCAAAAAAAAAAAACAAAGAAAAAAAAAGAAAAAAAAAAAGTATTTCCATAGGCTTGGAAAAAACCCCAAAACAGGTGGCATAGAAAGTCAGTGAAAGGACAGAGACACTCACCTGTGTCTAATGAAGGAGGTGACATTTCAGTAAATGGAAGGTACTTAAATATATGCTGTGTGTTGGCAGTCTCCCAAGACTGCTGATGGAAGTGTTTCTGAGGAATGTATTGAGGAAACTGCTGCTTTGAGCTGTGTTGTGAGAATGGGACTGGGTCTGGCTAAATGCCTGGTGGGAGGCACCAGGATAGCAGAAACATTCAAACAATACCAGCTGCTGAAGCCATGGACAGCTTTCAGGTTTCTCCTTGACAGTTATTGCTAAACTATATTTACCCCAGTTTATCTGCAGATTTTTTTCTCTGTATTCTGTTCTGGATATCTCTGTGTTATTTGAATTAGTGGTGTAAATCTGCTGTTACTTGGGAGCAACACATGACACAGTTTTTCTGCCAATATCACCCCAGAGTCCTGTGGCTTTTCAAATGAACTGTCAAAAAATGGAAATTCATCTTGCCTAAGCTAGGGCAGTTAATTTTAGGTAGCCTTGATAGAAGCCAAGTCAGTCTAACCTGTGTCTGCAGTAGAAATCGAGACAGATGAAGACAGTGCTGGTTTTACAAGGATGGGTCTGGTCAATGGATTTGCACATTGTTTTGTGTTGCCTCTAGAAAGTGCACAGGGCAAGCAGACTTACCAGTAAGATGCTTAAAATGTTACTGTACAAACCTGGCCTAAGTCATGGTACATATGATAATATTAAATAATTTATATTAATATTCTAATGGGTTCTCTGTCAGGCTCAGGTATCTAATAAGCAAAAAAGAGAGGAAGCTTGCCATGATAAATTTGTCTGTTTGATTGAAAGTACTCATGCTAATACTGAAAAAGTATTCATGCTAATAAACATGTTATTGCACACCAGGGCAGATCTGACCATAGTACTGAAACATTGCGTTTGATATACAACTAGATTTTTTTTTGGTTTGTATGACCAAAGAGTAAGACTGATAGCAAAACAAAATCGAAAATTTCTGTATATGTACATGGCTGCACTTTCTATACAACAGAAAAAAATTGAAACCCTCTGATTCATGTAACACATCACAAGACCATGAAATGCTGCAGTGGTTTCTATTTGGCTAGAATGTTAAAATACACCTTTGCATTACACGCTCAAAAGACACATATACAATAAATACTGAAAAATTATTCTGAACTCCACTGCACTGTTCTAAAAGTTTTAATTAATGGAAACCTCTTTTCAAATTGCTATAGAAATTCATGTATAGAAAGGTTGCACGTAAATGTGAAAAAGAACACAGCAGCTCCCTGGCGTGATGCCTGATTTCTTGCCCTAGTTCTGGCATCTCTTGACAGTGTTGGTCACTGTTTCTGTTTTCTTGTGCTGTTTTAATCTGTGGCTGTTCAGTGGGGAACACTAATGGTAATGGTTAGAAATGAGCTGGTGACTGTATCATCTCCTTATTCTCTTTACAGCCAGCTTTATCCATTCATTGTCTCACTGTACGCAAAATTAATTTTCATGTAGTGAAGAGCTTAAAAGCAGGTTGCTTCAACTGCTCCAAGAAGCAGATAGATGGGCTACAGACCTACATTTCATGATTGCTGGTATGGCCCCCTTTTATCACTGATCAAAAGAGCCTAAAAGTGGACAGATAAGGGATTTTATTCAACTACTAGACAGGGAAATAGGTGAATTGGATTAATCTCAACACTTCTTGAAAGCCTGAGAATTGTCCACATGTCAGCTGCTCTTTGGGCCAAATGATAGTTTTTATTGCTTAAATTTGACTGAGACCCATCCATTTTACCCAGAGGCAGGAGCAACTAACACCAGTTAATCCCCATGCACTCCTGATAAATGTACATAAAGCTACAGAGTACTTGTCAGCTTTGACAGGGTAAATGGAGAACTGTCCTATTAAAAGCTACTTTGGCTGAGATCAAAAAATGTTTCTTTTATCTCTCTCTAAATAATATACATAAGATATGCTACTGATATACTTGGATATTCTGTTTTCAATCTTCTGCAGCTGCAGCATGGGCCTTTGCAATGGCTTCCAAGATTCAAAGGAGAGGGGGCAGGATTTGGAATGGAAATCTTGGGTAGGCTCTGTGTATCCTGGGCAAGGTGCCAGTGATAAACCAAATCATTGTGATCCTGGGAGTGTTACCTTTCTATCTGTAACTGTCCTAAACTGGGGGTTTTACATCTTGTGTGTGAGGATTACAAGAGTGAGTAGCTCTGTGGTCCACATGCTGTCCACAGTTTATACCTAGACTATGTTTATGTCAGCTGGAGATAGAAATTTTTGTCTGCAATTTGGACCAATATAAAGTTATCTTTATTCTGCTGGTGGTGATAGCTACACATTGTTGTTTAAGAAAAGGGTGATGGGGAGAGAAAGGAGTAGATCTTTAGACTAGGAAAAATTAGTTTTCAAATGTTCATTTTAAGAAATATTTTCTTAATATCTAATTGATCCCAAGATTAGGCACAGAACATGTTTATGTGCACATTTAGGCATATAGCAGCATAGACTGATTTAACATGGACATACAGAAGCAGCTGGAGGTAGCATCCCCTTGATGAGGAACCAGATTTTCTAAGCTTTGTGCAAGGGAAAATTGCACCACCTTTCACACAACTTTAAGCTCAGGGAAAAGATGAAGAAGACTGAAGCATAAGAGTGCCTCAGTGCATAGAAAAGCATCAAGCTAGACAGATGTGAATGTCTGGCAATTATACATATGTCCTTTAGTCAGACTGTGGCTTGTCATTCTGTACCTTTGGAAATCATACTGCATAGATGCTGGTCATGCATGTTCTAATAATAGTAATCTCCATCTTGCCAAAATAGACCCTGATTCACTCTCCTGTTTTTGCACCAGGTATAATGCTTCATTTTAGTTCCCTGGCTAGTTAGTGAAAAGAGAGGAACACATTTCAATTCAATATTTCAAGTATGCAAGATGCAGTTGAGCTTAATTATTTTCTGTTTGTATCTGGGTTTGTGTTTATTGTTTGAAGACTTTTTTTGTGGGGAGATGGGAGTTGCCACCATTTTGTACGTACAAGCTTTGCAGTCTTGAGCCTTAAGCTGAAAAATGGCAAATGTGGTGTTCTAGCAGGAAAAGATGTTTCTCTTGGCCAGACTCTACTTCCTTCTAAAGCAGAAACTGTTAGAGGGGATCAGAATAATTATGCACTTTGTGAAGATCTGGAAATACAGATGAGAACTTTCAGCCTATGCACATTTTACAGCGCAAACAAAATGAAAATGCAGAAAATTTTAAGGAGGTGGTAATCGAGTTTCTTGGGATGGAGTTTGATTTGGCCATGTGGGGAAGGAGTATTTCAATTTGTTCAGATGCATTTTGTTGGAAAATAAGAGTACCAAATTAAATTGCTTTAAAATGCAATGTGCTATTGGAGTTTCTTTAAACTAGCAGAAATCTAAGTCACCCAAGGTCAACAGTTAGCTGGAATTTTGTAAAACTGTCTCGTGTCCCCTGAGAATTGGCACACAACAACAGTAAAATAATCCCATCATTAGACCAGTATACTGATTTTTTTTAAATTTTAAGATTAACCATATATTTTAATTTATACTATTTGATGTATGTACTGAGGACCATCTGGAGGTCACATAGGTCTTGTTTGAAAGCATACAAGATATTCCACTTCAAGAATAATTTTAGTGGCTCCAAGTGTCTACACCTGGATAATTCTTTTCTTCTTCACTTCTGTGGGATTCGCTCATGCATTGCTGTTTTGTTCTGCTGTCGAAAGGAAAGGAAGTCTTCTCGTCATCAAATGTAACATGCCTACATGGGGAGGTTCCTTGTGATTCATGGAGACAAAACTCTTGCGCAGAACAATTGAAAATTCAGAACAGAGCTCAATTTATTCAGTCTGAATTGTCTAAAAGAGCTTCTCTCTTTCTCTCGTAACTGTATAAATAGTGTATAGACACACCTCCTAATTTAAACTGTTAAAGTTACAAGCTATGGTTTGCCTGGCTACTGGCTGCATACTTGCTGGCATTGTCTTGTGAGAGGGAAACAGTGCAGATGGATTGAGGGTTCTGATATCCAAATAGCACAATACTTCTGGAAAACTGGTTTGGTTGGTGAGCCGTATAGTCCTTGGGTTTTCTGTAGGTCTTGTAGTTCATCATCATGGTACTATAGCTCATTGGAAACTGGACTGAAACTTGAAGTATTATTGGCCATCAAATTTTCAGACATCAGTAATTCATGGATGCCATTGATCTGAGGCAAATAGGTATTGTTGCCCTAGAACTTCCTACCCCATCACTCACATTTCAAGACCATAAAATCTTACATAATGTTTTTTTCTTGAAACACTTTTAATCTGAGAAAGGAATTTAAGTTTCTTTTTTAATTCTTGTTCCTGTAGTATTTAAAATGCCTGTGTCAATGAAGAGCTGAAGTATACGTTACTGTATAGATGAAGAAGCTATTACCTTTTATACATGTTCGTATGGCAAGGCTGTCAGAGGGAAAAAGACAGACTATTTTCAACAACAATACAGAGGGGTGTCAGTAGCCTTTGATCTTTTTGCTTATCCAGTTTATGAGTTTCTGTGTTTCAAACTTTCATCATTTGTGGGTCTGTTCATTACTGTTTCTCTGTGGAAAAAGTGGGATACCTTGGGCAAATTCACTTCTTCCCAAGGATTCTCACTGCCTCTAAGACTTGAAAGTGCAATTTACCATAAAGCACTAGGTAACAACATAGAATTTGAAATCCATTACTCTGTACTGATAAGGTTTATCCTGAAGAACCTTTATGTACACTGACCATGGCTTGGAAAATGATATCACAAAATCAGATTTTTTTTTTTCATTCAGTTATAGTATTATATTCAGTGTAGCAAGAAATGGTTTTGCATGACAGTACACATGTAAATGTCAATGCATATGTCATTTACAGTTATCTGGGTGTTCTGTGAGATTCACAGTGATCATGTTGGAGAAAACTGTCTCTGTTACACTAAATAAATTGTGCTTAGTAAAAATTGCTAGCAATTTTTTTCCTAGACATATAATGACATGGTAAGAATACAAAACAAAATGACCAGAAACAAACCATTTCTCAAGCAATAATATCTATGGGACAAGTGATCTAAATTGGTGGAACAGGGAGAGTTCATCATTGCACTGCAAAAGGACTTGAAATATAACCTAAAGGCAAGTGAAATACTGATTCCAAGCTTTGAAATAACAGCAACAAATTTACCTACAGACAGAAGATGCATGGAAGCAATAAACGAATTATACAAGTCTTACACACGCAATCTGATTATTCTGACCAAAGTGTTAATTGGATCCTAACTGCCAGATCTGATATCTGTAGTCTTGTAGTGGGAACCTTTCAAAGTGATGAACTGTAATTCACCGAGCTGCTTGAAGCACTTGTAATTTACTGCATGTCATGCTATGAAGAGCCTGACCTAATGGACTTTACATTACCTGTAATACTGGAAACCTTTCAATGAAACTAGTTGGTAAAAAATAGTAGTGGAAGTCTATTCAGGAAGGGGGAACAAAACTACATTTTAAACACTGTTTTATACCCATATAAAAAGTTGGTCATTAAAAATAAGATGAGCAACTCAAGTCAAATATTTAAACTGGAATATTTCTCAGTGGTGAGGTGTCTGGTAAATATTAAATTAAGTAGAAGTGATTAATATGACAAGAGAACCTGAGATAGTTGTAAATGGTGTGGAATATGTTGTGCTTCAGATGGTCATGCATGAAATTCCCTTTCCTGAATATAATATGTTATAAAATGTGGCTTGAGATAACCATTGTTCCCAACTGCATTTTAAATCAATATTCAGAAATACTGAGGGAACATTTATCTATAAAAATATATTGCAGTTACTGAATGCTAAGTAGAGTCCAAACTTCCTGCCCCATGCAGGAGGCTGATACCTGGTGGAAAATAAATACTTTCTTTTTCCATAGATGATTTTGGAAGGCAGCCATAATAAGACAGGTACAGTCTGCACCATTTAACAAAAGCAGTGCTATGAAAGAGGTCACATTCGGGCAAATTCTCATTCTGTCAAGGAGCAGTGGAAGGTTATTTAGCTTGTTTGTGGTATTTCTGCCCCATCTTTACCCAGTGATGCTCTTTAAATGGTGCTAGAAAAACTACCACCAGTGCCACCTCGAACTGCAAGGAGTTGGGCTTTCTCCTGTGCTCCTGGGAGGCAGCACTGCCCTTGGGCAGCTCCTCTCTGCTGCTCTGCTTCCTCAGCTGTTCTGCAGGGGCCAGTAGGGACCCAAAACATAGGAAAAAATTCCCTTCTACAGTACATCAGAGAAGATGT
>NC_046224.1:32454665-32472165 GCF_009819885.2 Catharus ustulatus
CAAGCTAGGCGATCAAGACTGCTAATGCATAATGATTTATAAAATGAAAAATGTGTAGTGACCATGCAAATGTTTCAGCTAATCAAAGAGGGGAACTTTAGCTTTGAGAAGAAAGAAAAACAAGGGCATGTCAAGGCCTAAACCAAAGATGTATGTAAAATAATCTGAGCAGCTTGATTAGCCAGAGTGAGATTAGAAGTTGCATTATTGGCCTTTAAACATATGGTGTAGCATATTATATATCACCTATAATCTCTACTAAAGCAGGAGTACAGAGAGCTTGTTTTCCACTAACTGTAAATAGAAATTACTTTAATCTTTCCTAAAATGTCTGCATGTAATTGGAGAAGTGTCTGATAACAAAAAAAAGCCCTGTAAAGAGAAGTTCTGTAAACTTGTATTACAAAACAAACCACACTCTAGTATATTAAATTGATTAAAATGTAGATAGATTAATAATAATAAATTAAATTCCACTGTAAACAGGGAAAACAGGAGTCCTGAACACAACAGTTATATCTTGATTATTTTTCCTGTTGCATGCCTCCTAGGGTTTCTCTGTTGATAAACTTAAGTAATTTGTATCAAGATTTATTTTTTCAGAAGCATGTAACCTTATCTAAGCTGCATAAAATTGGTCAGCACATATAGTCAGTGTACAGGCATCTTTTTCTATTCTTGTTCTCTAGTTATGAACAGCTTACTAATACGACTCAGTTTATTCTCAGCTCTTTTTAATATCATAGAACCAGGAAGATTCAAAAGGTTATTATTATGGTAGACACTCTGCACGTATACCAAAGTAGGAAGAGAAGGAATGCAGTCGTTTAATCTTTTAAAATAATTCTTTCCTTCTGAAAAGCCCAATCCTGTACTATATGTGCGGTTTCACACCTACATTTATTTTTGAAAGGAAAGATTCTCCATTAAACGTTTAATTACACATCTTTCAATAAGTCAGAGAGACTTGTCTTATGGAACAGTTCCATTCTCAGATCTGTCACTTAAAATATGATGTGATTTTGGATTAATTACTTAAAGGTGGTGACTTGTTTCCTCTGTCTGTAACAAAGAAATAATTCCTACCTACCTTAAACCATCTCTGAATATGACTAATATATGTGACTTTGTGACTCTCCTCAAAATCACTGGAAGCTAAGTGAAGGGTTTGTTGTAATTTTCGTTCTCAGTACCTGACTTTCAAAATAAAAAGAACTTGGAATAAAAATAGTGTGTCTTCGCTGGCTGTACTTGCTCAACAGATTGGTCAACACTTCTTGAAAATATGTGTGCAGTTTTTCAAGGCTTCTGAAAAATGCAAAAGCTTTTTGCAGGTGCAGGCTACATATCCATTTGGCCATTAAGAATATGATTTTTGTAGGTAGCATGTAAAAATATACATTTGTCTGATTCCTATTATTGATTAGTTCATAGGAACAATAGATGAGTGTTTACCTGGCAAGCTTCTTTACAACTGAAGCTGAATTTTTAATGTTTAGCAAATGAGTGGTGTTAAAAGTACAGCTTTAGTCTCCACTGTTTCTCTATTAAATTGATCTGCGATAAACCCAGATTTTTTATTCTTCAAAGAAGTTCTGTTTTCATTTTTGTATCCATGTTCATCTATCTAATTTCCAATATCAATGTTTTGATTCTGAGTCATAGCTTTTCTTTAATTTGTACATTCACATGCAATAATAAAGCAATTTACATTTGTTCTTGCCTGAAATACCATTTAGATTTGTTAAAAATAGTTTATCTATATATCTGGAATTTTATTTAGCAGGATTTATAAGCTAATCAAAAAAATAGGGATAACCTGCAACAAAAACGTGAGAAACTTCAAAATATGATGGACCCTCCATCTGCGTCTATCATGGGGCCAACAGATTTTTGTGTTCTTCAGAGGCTGTCCCACTCATTGTGTCTTGTAGGATTGCATACCCAGGCATCTTCTCGGCAGAGCTAGGAGTTCAATGTCTTTGAGGATGCCATGCAACAAATAGGTTGCAGTTAAAAATCATTTTGTTCACTTCAGTTTTTCATGAGAGATTTAACCAGGAATTTTGGTGAGTTCATGGCTCACTCGAAGGAGCAATCCTACCTCTTCACTGGGTTACTCTACCTGAACTGATTCTAGATACATTGAGAGATTCCTATGAAAAAAGAGTCAGAGATTGTCTCTCTGCTACATTTTTGTAAAATCAGGTTGGAAATCTTGGAAAACACAGACATTAAATCAAAGACATATACCTAATGCATGTAATTGGCCATAAAATAGCAGGTTTCAGATAGTCTTCCAATCCAGACAGCACAGTAGCACCATGCCAGTAAGAAATAAAGTACAGTCTGGTATATCAATGAAGGCTGTGAAATGTACCAATTTATATTACCTAATGACAATTAGAGAAATCTCTTTGCTTAATGTGTTCTGCTAATGTAAATTTCAAGCAGTTTTCCAAATGCCTAGTCCTTTATCTGTGGGAAAGAATATATGCACTAGGTGTGATGCACACATATGTATCATTACATAAAATTATTATAAAGGCAATATTATCTACAAAGATCTATTTTTACTACTGATCTTGACTGCTAGTTTTTTTTCATGCTTCTGTCTATCATCCTGAAAAACAGGTATATTAGTTCTCTAGCTTATACAGTTCAACTTGAAAATTACAGGAAAAACAAATTTAGTGAGAAAAGCTATTAGAATGCATTGCAAAGCAGTAGTGTCTCCATGTATAAGAGCGTGTACACAGTCAGGGAGATTCAGAGCAGATACTACAAAAGCTAAAAAAAATATGCCTGGTAGAGGAGATTCTGTATTTCAGACTGAGGAATAGAGGACTCTTGTGGTACCATGGGTCGTGCTAAATGTCTTACAGACCAGAGTCTTTAGCACAGAGTATGGACAAATCAGTGCCAGTTCCAGAGTTAGGTAGATTTGCACACAGTTTAGATCAAAATATTCATATTTTGGTACATATTATAATAGTAAGCGTGTACGTGTTAGGAAAGTTCTTGCAGGGTTTAAAGGTTAAACGTAATAGTTTGATTGTAACAGCGTCCATCTTCCTCTCTGCCTTCTCATATCTGTGTGACCTGTGGTAGTTGAATAGCATCATTGAGATAAAATTTTTACAAGAAGACAAATTCAGATCTCAAGTAAACAGAGGAAAGTCTTGGTGTCTTCAGAGGGAATTGAATAGTGACTCTAGTCAGTGAATTTTATTCTTTGCTCATGTATCCCAAAGTTGTAAAACCTGTTTGTCTTGTCTTGTCAAATTTAAAATAAAAAAATACCTGATACCTGGTGTTTCCAGTGCTACAAAACTAACAGCCAGCATTAATCATCTGAAATTTAGATGTCTATTCAAAGTGAGTCTGCACTCCATGGAGAGAGACAAGCACATTCACAGTGTGGGCTTAGTTCCATGTTAAAATAAATCCCTAAACTAATCAAATATACTTTGTGCAGGATTTCTTTATTCTGTTGATAACGGAAGGAGTACAGGGATAGATGAGCTTAAATTCCTCCCCACAAGTTTCTGCATGGAAATCTGGTCTGTCTTTTCCATTTGTGTTTTAAAGTAAAGCCTTCAGAATTTTTATTCTTAAAATTCATTTGATGTTTGCCAAAAGATTATTGGACTTTTAAGTAAAGGCTGGTATGTTTACTTTCAGACTCTTAATTAGTTGGTGTTTTAAGACCATAGTTTATGCTGTGATGAATCATATGAAAAGTGGTATTCTGTGTAATATTACATGAGGTAATTTCTGCTAATAGTAAATTTCAGTGGACTTGTGTTTCTTTTTTCCTTTGTTTCATTTATACAAAGTCTTTCGGGATAGATTCAAGTAATAGAAACATTCGAAGACTTTTTCCTCCTAAAATTGGCTCATGATTTAATTGATTAATAACAATATTATTTTTGCTGATTTTCAGAAGACTGGAATGTCCCACAAATCTCTCAAAGCAATATTTATATGCCAGTTTGCTATTATATGCAGAAAAAACATTTGAATTTTGCTAGACAAGTGAGTGGCTGCTTTTTTTCATGGGTGGAAAGCCTGGCTTGCTGACAGCTGTTTGACCATGTCCTTGGTAGCTGGAGCAATGGCCTCACATTGTGTGCCTGCCACAGCACTCGACAAATTTCCCAGGTTCTTTCATAAGACTTTTCTCTCCTACATACACAAAGAAATATACTTGCTGTGTCTTTCCAACTCACGCATATATTCCTGGGAACATGTGTGTATGTGGGTGTTCATGCATTTGCCGACGCTTGCGCTCACTGTATAACAAGTGGAAAATAAAGCCATGTCCAAAACAGCACCTACACAAAAATGCATTCTTAGAGTTTAGTGGAAAAACTAATAATCAAATGCCAAGGTTCCCCAACTTCCACTTTTCAGTTGGGAGTGCTAAGAACACGATCCTCTCTGCAGAGACCAGGTGACTGAGGTGGGAGTCCTTGCTGCATACTCTGATATGTCCATGACGTTTTTATTCCTGTATAAATCAGACCTTCTTAAAAGACTAACTGAGCAAGAAAGTTTTTCTTCTACTGAAGTGATGCTTCATGCAAAAATATTTTTGGGCTAAATGTCTTTATTGTGGAAAACATTTACTGCTTAAAGATACATATCTTGCTGTCTACCTTAATCATATCCTTTGAAACAGTCTCAATAGATTTTTCTATTCGTAACATTATGACACTTGATAAGATGATTGATTATGAAGTGTTGAGAGCCCTACCATGTGATCATTTATTTTTAAATACACATTTATACTAGCCAATGCTTAAATTTCTTGCAGGAGTACATAAGATATGTGAAACATAAAGCTTGAGTCTGATCAAAACTGATGCCTCTGGAAATAGAGTGCCACAGTACTGTGGCCTTAAAATAACAGATTCTGACTGAAACTGGAACTTTAAAGTGATAAATACTATGTAAAAAATTATGGTCCGTCTTTGGTACAAAATAAAAAAGATGTATTGCTGTAGTGCAGGCAAAGTAAAATGTGTTTGATGATGATATCTTTCTTTCCTTGTGCAGGTGCCTGTGTCAGTGGCCATGATGACTCCCCAGGTGATCACCCCTCAGCAAATGCAGCAGATTCTCCAGCAGCAAGTGTTGTCTCCGCAGCAGCTTCAAGCACTTCTCCAGCAGCAGCAAGCAGTTATGTTGCAGCAGGTAATGTGTGTTACCTGCTTTGGACTGCTAGCACAGGGCATTCACACAAATGTCAAACAGATTTTATGGTCTTATTTTGTAGTATTTCATTGCTCATTACACCAAAAAGAATGAAAATAAACATGAAACTTCTCAGTCTCCAAATTTTATTTTTTTTTTAATGCAGAAGTGTGAAATCAGACTTTGAAACATTCAATATTATATTAAAACCAGAAACAGCAGCAGTGGCAGATGCATTACAAATACCAAACAAATTGATGTTTAAATTTTCAAGCGCTTAGGCACATTTTAATTGTAGACCTGCCAAAAAAAGTGCAAATAGAGTTGCATATAATTGTTGCTTTAAAATTCATAACACTCTAGTGCTCCCTTTAGTCACATAAATGGTATGCGGTTATGAAATTTGAACTTAAATGCTTGTTTCATCAAGGGAAAAGGTTTTTTATTTTATTTTTTTACTTACTAAAAATTTGTCCCAAGATAAGGCTAAAAAGGAGGAGGAGTTTGCTGTTTCCTTAGCACAGAATCTGTCAGCTAATTGAAAAATAGGTGAACTTGTTATTCATACAGTAATGATAGTGTCAGTGATCAGTGCCTTGGTGTAACACAAAGTGGATCTTTGGGTGCATGCTTAATTGTCATACAGAAAATGAGGTGTCTGCTTGTCATAGTCATAGCTCAGTCACTGAACTATGTTTAAACATTTTAATATCCAGTACCATGGTCGTTACAGGCAATTCACCTTCAGTTGTGACTCGAGCATCCTGCTAAGCAGATTGACAGATTAATTACTTTTTTCCCCTCAGAAGCAGACAGTTTTGTTTGGCCTTAGTGACTTGTAGGTTTCTTGCAAGTGGATGAGTGCAGCTTCTGATTTGTTATATAGGACATGTAAGGAACTTAGGTATAGTTATTTGAGGAGTTAATTTGGCTCTTGCATTCCCTTTAGAATACAGATTTTCTATACCCTTCTGTTTAGGATATTTTGGAATCTGCATTGGAAAATTTCAGAACCGCCTTGGAAAAAAATGTATGTAGATCTGCCTCTTCAAATCACATTTTTTGTTATGAGGTGATACTTAATGGCTACGCTACCATATGCCAATCTAGAAGAGTTTAGGAGATTTATAATACTTGAAACTTTTGCCTTTATTTATTAAAGTCAAAATGGTTTATTCAGCAACAACTACAAGAGTTTTACAAGAAACAGCAAGAGCAGTTACATCTTCAGCTTTTGCAGCAGCAGCAGCAACAGCAGCAGCAACAGCAACAACAGCAGCAACAACAGCAACAACAGCAACAGCAGCAACAACAGCAGCAGCAGCAGCAGCAACAGCAGCAGCAGCAGCAACAGCATCCAGGAAAGCAAGCAAAAGAGGTAGGAGCTACGACCCTTGCTGATGCACACTAGTCTGAGCTGTCAGAAGCTTGGAAAAGACAAGACCAGTTTAGATCTTTTCCTATAGCAAGGATGCAGCTATCAAAGATTTGTTCTTATATTTTTACTGGGCTTAATAGCAGTGCTGGTATAATTCTCCTGCTCCCCTTTCTGAGACATAGGATTTGAGCAGTCTAGTCCTGCTGTCGTCTAATGTTCACTAATGAATCTGAGTGTGCAAGGAACAAACTGTGTGGTGGACTCTGTACTGATTATCTTGTATATAAAGGCAATCTGTTTTGGGGAAGGAGCCTTACTTTGCTCCGTGGCACAGCTCAGAGAGCATGCAAATTTAGTCCATGGCTGAAAAAGAGCGATTGAGCACAGATTTCAAAGTCATAGGCCCCTGATTAATGAACTGCTACTGTAGGTTTGAAGTGGTGAGTAGAAAGTTACAGTTTGATGTGCTCATAAATCAACCTGACAAGTGGGTTTCTCAGGCCTAGCTTGCACTTGTCAGCAAACTGCATCAAATATAAACAGAATACAAACAAAACATGTTGAAGTAGTTAAATTGATCAGCAGGTATCCTAGACGTTGTCTTCAAGCTGCCCATTATGCAAACGTCGAAGAAGCAGTTGTGACCTCCTGAGGCTTTGTTTCTGTTTGGATTTGTGAATAGAATTTCAGACAGCCATCAACTACAGAATAGAAATTGCTCCCTTATTTCTCCGGAGGCTCTGGGCAATCCACATGACTTGCTCCATTATGCAGTCTGTTTTCCAGTGAGCGCATCAGAAGTTTCTCTTTTCCCCAAACTAGAAAGGAAAGGTCTTCCACAGCAGCCTGTCTTTTTCTGAAGTGTGACTGCCTTCTCATACCCTCCTGAGTCTTTGTAGACTCAAGTTTGTCTTGAAATGCCTCACAAAGTTGGAACCTGTACTTTTGCTCCATAATAGGGCATTTCGTTGCCTTGAATGCCATGCTCCTTGTAATATATTCAACATGAAAAGAGAGTGAGCTAACAGGCCAGTGAAAGGAAGGCTACGTCCCAGTTTACTAATAGATCACTGGAGACCATGTTCATGGGCCACTGCAGACCAAACTTAGTCAATTGGAAAAACAAGAGTGCCTTCAAATCACAGGCTGCTGTAAAAAGTTATATATTTAGCATAGATAAATTTGTTATCATCTGCCATGAGCTGAGCTTTTTTTTTATTTGAAACAGCTGTTATATACTTTTACTTGACCCTTTTCTTTAGTGTGTCATTAAGTGTATCTTGCCATTTTCCCTAAAACCTAATAGCTTAAATGAATATAATAGAAAATTTCAAACACTTTCACTGCCTGAGTATTCTACAAATAGCATTATTATTTAATAACTGAGATTAAAAAGAGAGAAGTTGATTTTATGGTTTTGGCTTTCTAGACTTTACTGTGCACTTTACTTTTTGCTGCATTTGCTTTTTCTTTTTTTTCCCCCCATTCTCTTTGTAGCAGCAGCAGCAGCAGCAGCAGCAGCAGTTGGCAGCCCAGCAGCTTGTCTTCCAGCAGCAGCTCCTCCAGATGCAACAACTTCAGCAGCAGCAACATCTGCTGAACCTTCAGCGTCAGGGACTCATTTCCATCCCACCTGGCCAGTCTGCTCTTCCTGTCCAGTCTCTGCCACAAGGTATTTCAGTAATGTATGATTGGAGAAATTTCCAAATTCTCAACTTTTTAAACATTCCATTCGCATCTGAACTTCAGAAGTTTCCCATTATGACACTTAAGCATACTTTGTAATTGAAACTTTATTTTTCATACTACCAAATTTTCTGGACGCTGATAAATTTTGCAGCATACTCTTTTGGAAAAATAAAGGCAGCTTCTTAGTGTTTTTTCCTAGATGGAAGGTGCATATTTATTGAGCTTATGTGCTGAAAACAATTTCTAGTAGCAGCACAATTCAAGCATCATTGCTTTTCTCTGAGGAATAACTAAAATCTGATTTAGTGGAATGTTATTTCATTTAACATAAACAAACAGCTATAAAATACATCTGATAGTGATATTAAAGCCATTCAAAAGCTCACTTTCTTTTTCTTCTAAGAATATAAAGTGTTTGGCATTGAAAAGCACTTGAATCTTCAATTTATGACAAGTGAATTTAGGGACAAGCCTTAGGATTTATTTTCTTTTCTATTCCTCTGTATTAAGTAGGTTAAATAGAATAACAAGTTTTGAAGGTGGTGATTCCAATAATAATGAACTGTGACTGACAAATAACTGTAAAGACTTTTAAAAAAAAATCCTTTTGTCACTTTGATCAGGATTTCTCAATGATAAAAATGAGCTCAACTACTTGAAAGAAAACAGGGAACACACTTTTGAAACGTAAATTAACGTGGAGATAAATGGTGCTTACATTTTAAGATAAGGTCAAAGTCTTCCCATCTTGGGGACTCTGTCTATAACTTGTAGGTGTTTCTGTTTATTTTACCATAAAGAGTTGAGCTAAGTGTCTGTCATAAAAGTTATACAATAATCTGATCTCAGTCCTGAAATGAGCATTATTTTGACTATGTTCATGACAGGTAAGAATATTTTTAATTGGCCTTTATGCCCTTAAGTTGTTCCTCCACTAGATAATTATTATGAAATCAAAGCCTCAGAAATCAGATGAGCAAAAGCAGAGTACACAGTATATAGACAATGATCCATAAAAACCCCAGAACCTCAAACCAAACCAAACAAGCAAATAAACTGAAACAACCCAAAAATCAGAGATTACAAATCAATTTATTAATTACATTGTATAAAAAAAAGAAAAAAAAAAGCTATGACAGAAGCATATCTTAAATTGTAAAAGTTACAACAAATACAAGTCATACTACACCAAATAGAATAGATTTGGGGAGACGAGTTGATTCATGAATCTGGAGATGAGAGACTTCTAAGGCTGGTTTCTTTTTGTACAATTGGCTTGGACCAGAATCAAAAAAAGCATGACACACAGTTTCCCTCCAAACTGCTTTACCTTCTGCATTCTCCTCTTGTGCCATCTGTTGCTAGAGGAATTCCTCAGGTTTTCTCACACATTAGGCTATCCCTATAGATTTCCCTCAGCACTCCTACCCAATTGCATTGATATTCATTATTTTAATGCAACTCATTCATCTACTTCTAGTATAAAAACAGAGAAAACAAACCTTTTTAATAGTTCTTAGGAGTAAACAGTTATTTTTAAGACCTTCCTTTTACTCAAAGAATTAAGTCCACCTCACAACAAAAAAGATTGATAATAAAATAATAAGAAATTACAAAATTTTACAGTTTTTATATATATGGATTGTTATTTTTGAAGTTAATTAATCTCTTTTTTGGTTTTGCCTTGATTTTTTTTTCATAATAATGAATTACATACAAGTATTTATTTCTTCCTTTTTAAATTAAACCTTCAGAATTTAATTAAGGTAATAGACACTAGATGTGGTAAAGATGTGGTTTTTCTGCTTCTGCTGTGCTGTGAGAGAATTAAGATATTTATGCAGAAAGATCTACATGTGTAGCACAAGTATTTTTTATGCATCCATCCAGTTTGCTCAGTTCTATGGATGGCTAGAAAGTAGCACAGGGGATTTGTGTTTATAAGTTATTGGTCATAAAGAGTCCCATAAACCACAAATCATTATTGGCAAAAGGTTTTGTATTTGATAGCGTCAAAAGATGTGTCTTACAAGTACAGCTGTGAGGTTTGCGTATATAAACAGTATTTTCTTCAAGTATAGTTTCTGCCTTTAAAGAACAGGAATGTTTCCCATGTTTTCTTGAGGGTCAGGTATCACAAATAAGATGTAATAGGTGTTTTAGCATATATTTTGTGACCAGGTCTTCACTATGCTGTATCCAAAAGCAGTGATTTTGTGTGAGTTACTTCCATGTGTTAACGCTAGTTAAATGCAAAGAACTGTAAATCACAGCAGTAAAAAAAAACCAAACAAAATAAACAAACAAAAAACCACCAAAACCCCAAGTATTGATCAGTCCATGTTCGAAAAGGAAAAAGAGTTGCATGGATGGTTTCTAAAATTGTTATTTTTATTAAACATTTATTGAAACATAAAAATAGAGTAGATAGAGGTTAAAAGAGGTATGAAAGTAATATTAAAATCCCCAAATTCTTGGTGTTTGTAAGTTTCATAGGAAATCAGTATTTGACCTTTTTATTACAGTTCATAATTTTTATTCCACTCTTGGTCCTCTTTTTGAGTGTTTCCCCTTTAATGTATTGTGGGGAGGGTATTTTAAGGGCTATCACAGCCTATGAAACTTTAAAACTTACTCTGCTTTTACATCCAGACTGAAATTTTTGTCAGCCATTTCACAAGCCTCTAGTAAAAAAAAAGTTGGACTTTTTTTGACACAGAAACCACAGAATTGCCATAATTTACAACTAATTACAAATCCACTTATTAACTTTTTACTTTTTAAGTGCCTGCCCGTAATCCTTTTATCCTAAAAGGCAGCCTTTCAGGGTCCTCTGAAGAAGTGATAAAATTAACCAGCCTGAGCCTAGAGAGAAATTTCTTTCTGCTTTAAAAAAAAAACCCTAGGTGAGGTAGGCAGCCTGGAGGCACAGCTGCATCTCCAAAGGAAGGGGCTATCCAGCAGGTGCCCAGATGGGCAGGACATCCATCTCATGGGAGACACCACTGCTGCAGCTGCTCCCAGCCCTCCTACATTCACTCAGCTTGTGGGGAGCTCTTACTCAGCTCACACAGGATCCAAAGTTTGATGATCCCAAATTAAATTCCTCTCACTAGGAGACATGGTATCTGATTACCTAAACTGATGGTTTTATTCTTGGGTTTGGGTTTTTTTTCAGTAGAGAATTAGTTTATTTTTTTCAATAGTGGGAGGAAGGGTTTGAAGGAAATAATGTACTCTGTATATCATGCCACCTAAATGAATACATTATTTCATTTTGATTTGTGATTACATTTACAGATTACTGTTATTTACAACACTAAAGTGGGGTTTTTGCAGTGTTGCTGGAACATACCTCATGAACTCAGCAGTAATTACTTACCTTCATTAAACAATTACAGGCAGTATTACCATCACTCCTGTTACCCATCTTTCTAATGCAGTAAATTAGAGCCTGGCTTCTCTGCTTGCTTCCTTAAAACTTAGGGTTTTGCTATAGAAATATGATATAAACTCCAGTTTTAGGACTTGCAATTGACTCTTTTTCACTTTTTCCTTATCTGAGTTTGCCAGTGGGTTTTGATATCTAAGGTAAAGAAGCAGGACTCAAAGCAGTAGTCTAAAAATGAGCTGCTTTGATAATTAAAAAAAAAAAAAAACCAACTACAAAAAAAAAAAACAAAGCAACACCTCCACCCATTTTATTTCCATACTTCTTCCAACAAGTAATATTTCTGTAAATAACTACTAATCTACTTTTAATAGCTTTGAATACTTCATGGGGAGATAACTACTGATAAGTCTTAAGCAACTTCCTGTGCTTTCTCATAATTTTTTGTTGAATCTTTTTCAGTAGTCTGAGTTTATATGTTCTCAAAGGAAAAGATTATGTAATAAATAGATTTGCCAAAAAGTAAAAAAACTTCCTTTACATCTTTCTACTGTATGTTATTAAAAAAAATATACACTAAATGAAAATTTTAAATTAACAGACGCTTTCTAGTACTTGTCAGGACAAGAAAAGTGAGCTCTTTCATTAAAAAAACAAACAAACAAAAAGCCCTCAACCAAAACAAACAAAAAACCACAAAAAAACCTAAAACCAAAATTACAATATTTTGATTTAAACAGCATCAACATTTTGAATGTTTTGCATTTCAGCAGATCAAGATATCATGAGCATGTGTGACCTAATTTTGATTGTTTCGATGAAATACAGAAGACAGATTTTAAGATACCACTGGAATTTACCATGCCAGGCTGAAGAACCTGACTTTGAAATCACAAGATCTCTGGGCTTCACATTCTTTTCTGCATTTAATCTAGTATTCTTCAAAAGTGATATGTCAAACTTACAAGGTCTGGCAGGGACAGAAGGTGTATGTATTTCTGATGAACTCTTCATCTTTCAAAATCTGGTTTCCTATCTTAGCTGCATGTTCAGTGGGAAGATAAGAGAATACTCACAGCCCTTCTCTTACCTGTGTTTTGCAATCTTTACTTCAGGCAGAAGCATATTTTACTGTAGGTTTCCTTCATGACTTCATGCAAACTTGAGCCAGACAACCCTAACACATATGTATGAATACATTCAACAAGACATTGCTTTTTGTGACCTAGGATAAATCCTGGAAACTACAAGTTTCCAGGCTGTGAGAGGAATAGAGAGCAAGTTTAAGCTCTTTTTTGTTTTATTTTTATGAATTTATGGATTTATGAATTTATGAATTTATGTTTTACACCATGTTGATAGTGCTGGTAAAACAGCATCAGCTTTATTGTTGGCATTAATCCATTAATATCACTGAGCTCATTATATGAAATTCTTTATTTTGTTATATTAGTGGGGCTCTCTTTCATTTTATAGCCGGCTTAAGTCCTGCTGAGATTCAGCAGTTATGGAAAGAAGTGACTGGAGTTCACAGTATGGAAGACAATGGCATTAAACATGGAGGGCTAGACCTCACTACTAACAATTCCTCCTCTACTACCTCCTCCACCACTTCCAAAGCATCACCACCAATAACTCATCATTCCATAGTGAATGGACAGTCTTCAGTTCTAAATGCAAGGCGAGACAGGTAATTCTGATGAGATTTCCACTGTGCTTATCATTTGATGTGAAGCGGTTGTATAACATCTTAAGTCACATGATTTCCAATAAAAAAGTAGCATTTGATAGAGGTTACTTAAGAGATCGTGGAAGATCTGATTTTCCAGAATTGTTTATCAGTAGAGCATAATTTTCAGTAATGATGTCTAACTGTGCAGACACAACAAAATTACCTTATGGGTAAAAGTTGGAAATCGCAGAATCAAGTGGGCTGGTATAGGGGTGTAAATGCACATTTGTGGGCACTTTTGTAGGTGCATAGTTTCATTCATGTTTAACACACCTGGCAGTCAGGCCCTTACTCTTGAATCACTTCTGGTTTCATTGACAAAGTACATCTATATGAGTTGTCAAGGCTGTAATTCAGTGCAAAGATTCTATGTTAAAAGTGCTTCAAAAGAGTATATAAAAGCAGCTCTTATGTTGTTTGTTTCTCGTGAAAAGAACCATTAAATTTTCTGTCTTTTCTGCATTAAGTAATTAAGTCGACATATTTCATACAAATGTTCAATGTTGTTAGTATAATACAGTGGAATTCCACTATATGGATGAAGTTAAGATCATTTTTCAGACACATTGACAGATGTTATTTACTGTTTCTTAATTTCAAGTAATGGATTAAATATAAGAGTATGTATTATCTGAAACACCAGTAAATATAATACAGTAATTTCACGATTATAAGCCACACCTGATTATAAGCCACACGTCTGGGTGTCGGCAACTTTTCGTTCTTTGTCCATATATAAGCTGCACCGGGTTATTAGCCGCACTTTCGTTCGCAGAGAGGATCCGTGTGCGATTTCCGCAAATTTGCCAATTAGTAACAGAATCACGGGATTGTGGAGTTTACTGGCTTGGCTCGGGGCCATGCGGGCTCATCTCAGCACTGCCCTGCCACCAGGGCTGGGGAGTGCTGCTGCTGTCCCACCACTGGGACCGGGCGGGCTCTGGCTTGGCTCGGGGCTGCTGCGGGCTCGCACTTCCAGGTTGGCAAATTTCTGAACTTCATCCATATAAGCCACACTTCCGGGTTTGGACCAAAATTTTAGTCAAAATGGTACGGCTTACAATCGTGAAATTACTGTAGTTTAGTGAGATACAGATGATCTCAACATAGTATGAAATTTAATTGTATCTACATAACCTAAATTGCAAGTAATTTTATTTTCAAATAAATTTTCTATTTAACTATTTTAATACTTATGAGACATGATCAAAGTGTCATTATTTTGTATTATTTAAAAATCTGAACACCTTTATAGTAGTGTTTTTAGTTAGTATTACTTTTGTGGTTATATCTCACAGAATGGTTCTTTGCTTTAGGATGTCACCCACATCCATGGAATAATTCCCTGAATTTCTTTGATAACTCATCATGGATGAAACTATTTCAGGAGTTTCAGAAAAAGGCATAGAGTATAGCTAGGGATTTTTATGAAGCTACATAGTTCATGAAAGCAATGTTTGCAATCAAAAATATTTATTAATGGAAGCAACATTATTTTTATACACATTGAGCATAAAATTCAAATATTTTTTAAACGTTCACAATATTTAGAATGTCTGACTGTCAGTCTTCAATATTTATACTCAGAATTGATCAGTTCTGAGTGTATTTTTTATTTATAGGTAAATGTTACACCAAGGTCATATGGCATAATTAGCATATGGTATTATACAGTCATCTTATTTTTTCATCCTTTATTAACAGTCATCTTTGGCTCTATTTCTTCTCTAATTGGAACATCATCTAGCCTTGGCAGTTGAACTATTCAATAGAACGATTAAATTTTTCTGACTGCTCTGAGCTAAATTGACCTGTTTTGACCTGTTTGTCACTGATCGTAACCTGACAGGCGCTAGCAGCCTCCAACGATTATGGCTTTTGAGATGAATCTGATGCCTTATTCTTTTGCTACAGCTCGTCACATGAGGAGACTGGGGCCTCCCATACTCTCTATGGTCATGGAGTTTGCAAATGGCCTGGCTGTGAAAGCGTTTGTGAAGATTTTGGACAATTTTTAAAGTAGGTGGATTTTTATTCATTGGTACAAAATTGTTCAAGGCAAGGGAAAGTGAAAGATGGCAAACAAAGTTTTACTGTAAACCATATCACAGATTTTTTTGTGTGTATTTCAAGCAACTGGATAATCGAGGCTATCAGCAGAGGGTCAAATTGTTATCCTTTCTTTCATGTCGACACTTTTGCAGGCCTTTCAATAGCAGAGTGTTTAATCCTCTTATTATCCTTTACTGAAATGGAACCTCAGAAAATTTGAAGAGATGCTTTAGATTTTATATTGGATAGTAGGAGTATGAAAAAGCACATTTTAAATTCTGACAGTTTGTGTGAAGTGGGAATTAGTGTGTATGGTATAAATAAAAAAGTACAAAGGCCTAAGCATGGCCATTTAACTCTCACATGCTAATCTATTTTTGCTTTTATTCTTGCGTGTGCACAAGATACATAGAAAAAAAGCCACAGTGTACAGGTGGATTTGCACCTTTCAGGACTGAAAAGTGATGTCATTGCTTTTTCAGCATTCAGTTTAGCCAGCTATTTTCTAAATCCGAGCATTTAGGAAATAAGTGACGCAGCTTTTCTTTTTCATCTGCAGCTTCAAACTGCAATGAGTTTCTGCAATTTTTTCCTTTTTATTTATTTCAAGGTATTTACTAGTATTTCTGTGTTCATTTGAATTTCCAACAACAGCACTGATCTGCTACCTATGTACATTATGGACTGGTCTTTGTTAGAAGAGCCATACTCATTTGGCATGCAATAGATCTTAATGGAAAGCTACAGATAGGCTTATATAGATGAGTAACTTCAGGGACTGAGACTCTTATGTTGTCATGGTGCAGCTAACAGGGTGAATGAACTGTTTCATGCTTCATCAACAATTAAGTTAATTAGCTCATTTGAAATTGCACTGCTTTGTTGCCAGGATGTTGGCAGAAACATCAAAAAGATGTGTTTACAAATGGCAAACTACAGGGTATATAACAGAAGCACCTTAACGGCGGACCATAACCGCTCAGTATTACAATAACTTTTGTAATAGAATTATTGCAATACTATTCATAAAGTATTTGCAATGCTTTCTCTGTCTTTCAGTTTTAAATTAAGTAACTTACACTGACTTGCAAATTGTATGTAGGTATCACTCCTGACAAATTTTTGTTTATTACTGCATTAAGTGGATTGTCAAAACAATGGCTTATTATTAAAGAAAACTGTATAGGATTTAAAAGAACCTGATTTACATAAGTTTGTATTAAAAGGAAAATGAAATCTCCCAAATTCAATGTAGTGTTCTAAGTATTATTAATAATAAGAATTTAAACTCATTTAGCTGAAGCATTTTCCTTTTCAAGAAAAACTACATTTCCTGAATACGTCCATCCATCTAGCCTATAGTGATGCTAATTCTTTGGGCAGACTTTGCACATCCATTATGTCAGGTCGCTTGTTATAATCCATGATCAGTAAAACCATTTTGATTAAGGCAGTGTAGTGCCAGGTTTACAGATGCTCTTGCTTTCCTGAACCAAATAACCCTGGAAAATGTGAAAGTGACACATAACATCTTGATAATTCTGATGCAGAAGCAATCAGGGTTTACAGCAGTGTCATGGCTTTTGTCCTATACATCAGCAGAAGCTGTCTGAGAATATTTTGTTATTTCTTCTTTTCATTCAAGTCTGTTTACTGTGCCCTTAAAACAAATACGAAGTCATGATGCTGAATAGGAGAGTTTGTTTATCAAATACAAATTTTCCTTCATTTTTCACTAGCATTAAGATGGTAATCAATACATAACCTTGCATTAGATTTTTTAGTACCTTTTCATGTTCCACTAATGCAAAATCCCCATTACAATTAAAAAACATTTTCTTTCAATTAAATATCAACTTTTAGTCCAAAGATTGACCATTTTTCCAACCCATTAACTTTATAGGGGATGACAGGACTAATGGCTGTAGTTTTCAAGGCTTTGCTCTTAGTCTAATCTTTGTTGCGATGTTTCAGGTTCTCTGACTTGAAACAATATGATACCTGTGTTAAGAGAGTTAATGCAAGTATATTGTACCAAAATGAAATATTAATAAGGTAC
>NC_046224.1:32477165-32482165 GCF_009819885.2 Catharus ustulatus
TAAATAAAGCAAGCCTACTTCACAGGCAAGAAAGATCAGAAAAAAATAATTCTTAAAACAATTTTTACACTCTTACTGTTTCCATAAGTATCTTTTCTCCAAAATGCACAGCAAAATGCACAGTAAAAGTATGATATAAAAATGTGTGTATCTCACCAGTTTCTGAAGATTACTGTGTTAACTCTGAAGAAACTTGCAACATACTCCCAAGTTACCGTGTAATCATATTGAAATTACATTACACTGGACTTTCTTCTCCCACACTGCACACTGCTGTTACATTTAAAGTTCCTCAGGGCAAGGACTATGTCTGTATCTATTTTGTAAGGTGTTATGCAAACATATGGTGTTGTAATAACTAATAAATAATCATGAGTATGCAGTAGCCTCAAACTTGGGCTGGGAGATCTTCCATAGCTGTACGCTTGCTTACTCTCCTGTTATCCACCTGTACCTGCGAACATACAGGTGAGCATATGTGCACCTGGCAGCACAGGGTACTGGTGTGTACCGGTGATAGTGGTGATGATGCAGACCTTTTTCTGACAATTTTGTACCAAATTAACTGAAAATATTAAACTGTTACGTTAACAGGCCATGCACTATCACGCCTGTGTAATTGAGGGAGTAAAATTCTTCTGAATCACAATTTCAGAAAACCAGTGAATGGCTCTGAGCAATTACCTGCTTTTAAAACTGATTGTGCATTTTTGCATCAATGGGAGGGATGAAGTCAGTGCCTTTGAAAATATAAATAAATTATAAGTTCTATGACTCACGTAAAGGAAATGTGTCCTTAGTGATGTTTGAACTTAGCATAAACTACCAAGCAAGTTACATGCATATTCTTAAGAATTTTATATTAAAAGAATGAACAAAATCTTTCACAATTACTTGTATCTCTTCTTTAGCCATGCCTGTTTCAAGAATAGCAGAACATTTTGCTCACCTGAACACTCTATCATAGGGTCCTAAACCTGTGAAGTCATGATTTAAGACACGAATGTTAGTAGAAGTGATAGAGTCACTCTCTTTTTCCACTGTTTCTGACAAATATGTTTTCTCCATAGATTAACAATCAAATGATTGCATAATTCTCTGATTAATTCTGCTAGAAAAGAAAAAGTAGAAGATACATTTTCTCCATTGTATAGATAACTTAGTTCTTGTAACTGTGAGACAATCTGTGACTGTAGTCCTTGTAAAGCTTTACCCCTCATGCCTACAGTGGAAATAGCCAGTAAATCCACATTCAAAGGCAGAACTCCTTTGCTCCCATTTCTTCTTCAACCTGATCTTTATGTTATCTTCTCCACGTTGCAGAAAGCCCACTATTAAAGCTCCAAAAGGGACTTCTTTGATCCTGGAAGAGAGTGAGAAGAAAACATTGTCCTTCAAAAAAACATTATTAATTGATCTTTTTAAATTTAGACTGAATTGAAACATCTGGGGAGCAGCCACTTGGGTCTAGGCTGAACTTCAGTTTCAGGCAGCTGCTCAGTGAGGTCCTCTTTTCCCTGATGCAGCGTGTTTTTGTTTTGCTAAGCTCGTGTGCAGCCTGAACCTTTCCCAGAAGGCTTGCTGTGTTAATAAGGTGCATAGCTGGTCCTTCTCCTGCCTTTACCTCTCACACTTTTCTTCATGCTGAGAGGGGGCAATGAGTTCCATCTTCCTCAGTAAGCTTCTAGAAACTGCATTGAAATTTGGCTGTTCCCCTACAGCTCTGTTTTTGAGGAGGGATAGTGGATGTTCGCTTGTTGCTTAATGATTAAAGAAGAGAAGCTAGAAAAATCTTAACAAAGTCTACATTAATTCTCAGTAGTTCAAGCAGCTTAAAAGCAATTATACCTTTTGAATACTCATTTGTAAGGTGATTCTCTTCATCTGCATCAGCTACAGGGAATGGAAATAAGTTCAGTCATTCTAAAAAATATTCCTAACTGGTTAAATTGGCCCTTAGATGGCATATGTGACCTGGGAAATAGAAACCAGGTATCTGACAGTCCTCACTGGGAAATTTTGTAGAACTAAATGAAATAATCAGTTTTATTATTTTGTATTGTTGTCTGTACAGCATGCTCTGACTAGGTCTTTCTGCACAACTCCGATTGGAACTAATGGAAGCCATATGTGCAGGAGAGAAAAATGGACTCATAAAGATATTTTCTTCTTCTTAACACTGTCTTACTTCCTTCTCTAGGCACCTTAACAATGAACATGCGTTGGATGACAGAAGCACTGCTCAGTGTCGGGTGCAAATGCAAGTGGTTCAGCAGTTAGAAATACAGGTTTGTTATATGGATGCATTATCCTCTACTTATTTACTGTTAACCTAAACTAAATTGAAAACACTTGCCTTAGCGACTCTAGCTTAAAGACATATGATTCTTACATTAAATTTGTTGATATTCATGAACAAGTGAGGGTTTTTTACTTACAGATTTTTCACATTATAAATTATGCAATAATTATCTAACATCAAGATTGTCTACAGTATTTTGCTTGAACTAAGACTCTGATGTTATTCATCACGAATGAAAAATGCAGTCCCTGGAGTAAAGATTGGATCCAAGCCATCTTTACTTTTTAAAATGCTGGGTCAGGACCCCTCTTCCTTCTTCCCCTTCTGACCCAGTGCTTGTCTGTGCTGGTCTGTGGGATAAAAGAGTAGCAGAGCCTATCTCCACCCAAAATGACTCCCAGCCTGATAGGGAGCCTTTTTCTGCAAGTAAGAAGGTGTAATATTAGACCCACTCAGGGAGGTCCCCAGGGAGTGGCATGCCTCAGACCGCAGGCCTGCAGTGCCCTGTGCATGCTCTAACCATTAGAGGTCACTGCATGTATGTGAATGCTCCCTTCTGCTCATGCAGGGAGTGATGAGTACCCCTGGGGTCTCCCTCTGTTGGGAGTACACTTTCCAGGCTATTGAGGTTGGGCACAAGCCTCAGGGCTGACCATGCAGGACACTTGCACCACGCTGTCTCCTGCTGCACGCACAGTCATGGGGGGCCACGTCTCAGCAGTCCCATGCCCTCTTGGGACTGCTCAGAGGAGCTCAAGGGATGCAGAAAGGAACTAAGATTTTTGTCCCTGTTTGTTACCGTATGTAGAGAAAGAAGGATAACAACTCTCACCTTTCTCACCTTTTTGGAATATTGTCTCACAGTTCTCTTTCATGTAAGAATACTTCTTTCAGCCAAGGCTTTTTTGGGTCTTTTTTACTTCAGTGCTGGAAATCCAAAACAATGAGAGGATCATACAATAATGTAGTTTGTTGCCATTTCCCTTAAAATGAATGACTTTTAAACCCAGGTAAAGCTGCTATTCCTTTTATATAATTTACACAGTAGCATTAGCTTAATTTGTTTGTTAGAATTGTTGGGAATTTATGTCATGGCAAATACTATGTCTCTAAAATGTCACACGTGTAGTATGAAGCTACACATAATATGAAGAAGAAACCTTCTTCTCATCCCTTGCCTCAGATGTTATTAATTGAAGAAACACAGATCAAATTAAATACATGCAATGCTAAAAATAGTTACCTCTCTTCAAATTATTTATGAGTTGTTTTTGTTTGTCCAGTCTCACCCTACAGGTATGTGAGCAAGAACTCTCTGGAAAATGGTAGTATTAAACACCAAACATAATTCTTATTGCAATTAATGTTGAAATCATGTTGTAGGTAGCCATAGCCAAATCACTAGAGAAAAATTTTGAACATTTCTTCTTGTAAGCCAGTTTGTGAAAAAAGAAAAAATCTTTACATGTTGTAAAATACATTTTTCTCTTTTATATTCTATTTTTATCAACAAGTTGCATATCGGAAGCACTTCCTCCTGTTTCATTTTTTACTTTTAATTTGGTACCTTGTTTGAATCTGAAACTACAAATATTTACATGATGTATGATCAGAAAATGGTATCAGTTAGGAAAAAGTAGAGGTTTAAGTAACATGATGTTTTTTAAAGCAGCATAAGGGCTTCACAGGAACTGTTTACCATTTACAAAGGCTAGGCTGTAATCTAACAGTTGAAGTGAAGATTTAGCTTGCAGTGTGACCAATTATGCCATTTTTTGCTTTGTCTGACTGCTAGTGAAGTAGGGTCCATCAGTTGTAATGAGACCCAGTGCAGTGTCGGTGCCGACTTGATGGCAGAGTTCAGTGTTTCACACTGCCTGGGCTCTGTCACTCTATTGAATTAGATTGATGATGGCAGATTGCAGGGGGCACTAACTGGACCTCAGTGGGAAAGGATGAAGTGTGTAGTCAATCCTGGCAGGCACTGTGCTTTGAGGACCCTTCACCCCCTCACAGCTGTTGGCACTAGTCCATTGCTAACAGTGTCCACAGGACTTTAAAGAGACACTATGGGCCTTCTAATTTATGGTCTTAGTAACTTGTTACTGTCGAGGCAACTGTGACCTCAATTCTCTTATTGACAAAAAGATGAAGTGCTATTTGTTTTCTCTGACCTTTTAACATATGAAAGGCTATAAAAGTTTTTGTTGGTTTTTTTTTTTCCTTCCTTTCTTTCTTTCTGTGGTCAAAGTTGCATTTCCTCTTAGATAAGTTTCTACTGACACAGACTTTTATATGCAGGAATCATTACACCAGACAAGCTCAATGATAAGATGTATCACTGCAGTGAAATAGCTGTATCAGTCATTTCTAAAATGCTTCTGATCCCACTCTTTCTTAACAGCTTTCTAAAGAACGCGAACGTCTTCAAGCAATGATGACCCACTTGCACATGCGACCCTCGGAGCCCAAGCCATCTCCAAAACCTGTAAGTGCATATTGCTTTATAAACAGTAAATAGGTCTACAAATGTAGCAGGCTAAGAAAATGAACAATTTAGTGACAGTTGGAAAACAATGAGTGTGATGAAAAATATGGCAATAAAATGAAGGTAAAATGCAATATCTTGTCAAATTGTATGTTTCTTTAAAAGTAATGCTATCTTTTGCAAAATCTATCCAATCTACACCATAGGTGA